>NC_058372.1:11330000-11437500 GCF_018350175.1 Felis catus
TCCGGTCAGGTAAATGACGAAAGTAACAAAAGCAGTCAAGTTGCTGTTGCCCTTAGAGTAATGCGAAGCCTGAAGTTCAAGGTGTAAAGGCCCTTGCTTCAGGTGTTGTGGCTCGTAAACCAACACAGGATCTACCTGATTGCAAGGTGAGGGATTCTAATCCCCACGAGACCAATATGTTTCTATTTGTGTATTGCTTAAAAAAAAATTGGGTCACATTCTACTTTGGACAGAGGCATTATTTCTGACATGCAGTTAAATGCAAGAGTATTCTGATTATTTTATTTTATTTTTTTTATTTAAAAAAAATTTTTTTTTCAACGTTTTTATTTATTTTTGGGACAGAGAGAGACAGAGCATGAACGGGGGAGGGGCAGAGAGAGAGGGAGACACAGAATCGGAAACAGGCTCCAGGCTCTGAGCCATCAGCCCAGAGCCTGACGCGGGGCTCGAACTCACGGACCTCGAGATCGTGACCTGGCTGAAGTCAGATGCTTAACCGACTGCGCCACCCAGGCGCCCCTATTATTTTAATGTTTATTTATTTTTGAGAGAGAAGGAGAGAGAGAAAGAGAATCTCAAGCAGGTTCCGCATTGTCAGTGCAGAGCCCGATGCGGGCTTGAACTAATGAATCGTGATATCATGACCTGAGCTGAAATCAAGAGTCAGACACTTAGCCACCTGAGCTACCCAGGTGCCCCAAGAGTATTATTTTTAGGGGCACCCGACTGGCTCAGTCGGTAGAACATGGGGCCTTTGATGTCAGGGTCATGAGTTTGAGCCCCACATTGGGCATAGAGTTAACTTAAAACCAGAGTATTATTTTTAGATGTTGTCTTTTATTATGACATTACTGGGGAGTCTGTGTTTATGATATTAGAATATAACTGCCGGAATATTTCATTTGACTTTCTAGCTGTGGAAGCGTGTGGTGCAGGAGGAGTTCCAAGTTCCTAACTTAGGAATGAGGCAGTATTGGGCCTTTCTCGTCTCTGGAAAACAGCTGGCTGAGCTTTCTCCCATGACCACCTGCAAGCGACTGAGTGAGCCTTGCAAGCCGGGGTCCTCCGCTCTGACCCCACCAGGGTCATTTCAGGATTTGTATAAATCCAGCTCCCATTAGCCAATAGGGAGTAGTGACCGAAACACGGCCTCCTTTGTAGTTACAAAGAAAAACTGCCCCAGATTTTATAGAAATGTTTTTCTTCTTTTTATTCTTTTCCACCTAAATGCTGAAAAAAATAAATAAATAAATACAAATCGACCCTTCGTGACACAATCTACATGGACTTGAGTTATAAAAAGCAGTTCTCTTTGTTTATAAGGGAAAGTATAACTCTAAATCCTATGTTTCCATAGTTACATTGCATTGTAATAAGATAAAAGTCCAAGGAAAGGATAGATCTGAAAGGCTCGCCAGGAGCTGACTGAGATAAATGTGGTTATAAAGCCACTGTGCCAGGTTTTTTTAGTCAAGAGCTGGGCAGGCAGGTTGAACTGGTTGCAAATTCCCATTGGATGGAAGAAAGGCATTTTTAATGCTTTGTGTTGAAGGTAAAAATGGATCAAGGAAACTGTTGCTTCTGTGTTGGGGGTTTATATTTCACGGGTACCTAGAAAACATAATTTGCTAAAGTCATTCCCTTCGGAAATGTGCACAGTATTTTTTCCCCTCATACAGGAAATCAGGAAATGTTAAAACCTAAATTGCTAGTTTGATCATTCTGATTTCTGTTCCTTTTTTTTTGCTTTCATTCATTTCATTATTTTCTAAGAATCCTGGAGACTTCAGGCTGAGTGTGTATTTTACTTGGCCGAAACTTTTTATTTCTTTTATTTTGCTTATTTAAACTACATTAATTTTTGGAAAAAACGAACATCACTTATTTAATGGGCTTTTGCGGTTGGATTACTTACGGGGAACTAGAGCAGGGAACTGGTACACGGTGACAAAAAATGCAGCAATAAAGCTTTTTGTTTGAAGAGTTCGTTGTTGTATTTAATGGTGAATCCAGACAGCCTGAAGCTGTCCAGATCGCTTTACTTTTTGTTTTCTTAATTTAATATGAACTGGAAAAAGGGTAGAATGAAGATTTGGTATAAAAATTTCAAGTAGTGATTAACAGTCTCCATGTTGAGTCGTTACAGATTGGGTATCAACCTCTTGTATATGCTCTTTAACTCCTCAGTGGATCAGAGTGTATACCACTCTTTGAGTTGGTCACTGATGAGTATTTGCACGGCTCTTAATAAAGCTTATAGATTAGCTTATGCTTCCCTTGAGGGTAGGATCTCTCCTGTTTGGGGCGCCTGGGTGGCTCGGTCGGTTAAGTGTCTGACTCTTGATTTAGGCTCAGGTCATGATCTCAGGGTTCGTGAGACTGAGCCCCCATCAGGCTCTGCACTGACAGCACTGTGCCTGCTGGGGATTCTCTGTCTCTCTCTTTCTGCCCCTCCCCCTCAAAAAGAATCTCACCTGTTTGACTGTATCACGGTTCATCCTGCTGTGTTCTGTGTGATATCGGAGAATGTGAGCACCGCTGAAAGATGGTTTTGGAACTCGAGGCAGAATTTTAGTCAGGCCGTTGGTGAGGTTTTACCATTTGTGAAGCTGTTGATTTCACTGATGCCATTTCCTTAAACATCTGCTTTGTAGGAGAGTAGCTGTCTAAATCACAAGAAACCTGAAGGTATTTTCTGTTCTAGTTCAAAAAAGCCCACCTGTTTCCTACTAACCTGGGGAGAGGACACCATTTATTACCCGTGTCATCAAGTTAAAAGGGCATGTTAATAACATAAAATGTCTAAGGGTAAAACACCGGGTTGGAAAACCTGACTGAATTACTGTCTTAAGAAGAAAAGTATACAATTCCTCTTCCTCCTTTTTTTTTTTTTCCCTGTGATTAGTTCCAGGAAGTATCTGCTCTGAGTCAAAAGCAGAACTCTTCATTTTTTTCACATAAAATGTATTATAAGCATGGTTTTATTTTCAGAGCAATGGCCCAGTGACTGTAGTTTCTTTCCTTCCTTCAGCCTTCTGTCATTCTTTTAAAGCCTGTGGTCCAGCCTCATTATGTCTCCACCCTCACGTTGGGCTTGTGTTATCAAGGATTGCTACTGGAGGCTGTTTTCGGGAGCCCAGCTTTCTTAAGTTGTGTATGACATTAGTCTACAGCAGGAGCAACAACAAAAAGAACCATTTTATTGAAGAATCAAATAAAATAGCTTTCTGTGAGTGAAACTCTTAACTGTGTCGCATCACCTCATGGCAGGAAGAGCAGTCAAATTCTGGATGGAGAAAACGTTTGTGAATGTACTTTCTATACGTTCTGTGGTACCTTTCCTAGCTACTTGTTAGGGGACGTGATGCTGTCATTAATTTTGGTCCCAGCCTGTGGATCCTGATATTACGAATTTGCTGTTACTATTAATGCAGGTGAAATGGTTGCCTTCCAAGGAAACAAAGTCTGCCATTAAAGCAAGACAAAGCAAAAAACCTTAAGAGAAGAAACAAAGCTGTTTCCATAACCCATACACAAAAACGACTTCACAGGTTTTGTTTTCAGGAGGGTAGTCTCTGAGCAAAGCGGGTGAACTCTGTGGTTTGGCCTGGGTCTGGTGAGCACCTCGGTCCATCCACTGGGTCATCTGTCCCCCAATCCTGCTCCTGGTGACCAACCTACACACTCCCCCTTCCTGCATCAGACAGAAAAATGTTGGATGTTCTGATTGTCTTCCTTCAGCTGACATTGTGCCTTAATTGGAGCTTTTATTTGAAGCGTTCCTCCTTTTTAAGACCTAACCATTATTCCTGACTTTTACTGATCACTTGTTATGTGACTGCTTCCTGTGCTGGGCAAACAAGAGTCTTGTAGGTAGATGAACTATATCATTTCATGACATGACATGACCATAAATCTCAGCCTGAGTAATTTGTTGGAGGCCACACAGCTCAGAAGGGGAGATGCTCCAACTTGAACCCAGGTCCTATTCTGACGCATGGCCTTGAGTCTTTCCTCGGAGCTACTTTGCCTTTGATTTCTAGTTGTGGGTTGAAAAGTTACCCCTTGGAAGCTGCTGCTGTCATAAGCAGCGAGGTAGGTAGTTTCTGCTGGGATGGGGGACCAGCCTGCTCACTTAACTGACCCAAGCCGTCGTCTGCCTTTCGAGGGCCCCAGGTCATCTAGGTACATATTTCATGTTTTCCAGCACATACATTACCTTTTAATGACTTCTCCAGACCGTAGTCACCTCCTACACTCTACCTTTTGAGCAGAGCATCCAATATTACTACTATTATTATCATCAATAGCTAAAACACATAGATAGAAATTGTTCTGGAGCGCCTGGGTGGCTCAGTTGGTTAATCGTCCGGCTCCAGCTCAGGTCATGATCTCACGGTTTGTGAGATCGAGCCCTGGGTCGGGCTCTGCACTGACAGTGTGGAGCCTGCTTGGGATTCTCTCTCTCTCTCCTTCTGTCTCTGACCCTCCCCACACACGTGCATTCTCTCTGTCTCTGAAAAATAAACAAACAACAAAAAAATAGTTTATGTGCTTCTCATAATCATCACAAAACCCCATTAATTCTGTTTTCTACATGAGGCAACTGAGCTCAGTGGAGTTAGGTAATTTGCCCAAGTCACCCAGCTGGTAAGTGGTGAGAGCCACAGCACTCGGCCAGACGCTCAGGCTCCTGTCTGCATGTGAACTCTTTCCCCACCGTGCCTTTTATGCTGTGCCTGCTCTGTCGTGTCTAGCTCTACTTGTGAGGTTTCTAGCAAAGAAGAATGCAGTTGGAATGTACTCTTTCCTTTGTTGTTGAGAGGAGAAATCGCTCTTCAATACATCCTTTACAGATGCTGTAACATCTTAATATACCTGTACTTTCTGGGGTTTCCTTGGCTGTCATCGTGCGACAACTTTTAAAGCCATCTTCTCCAATCATGTCACTCATAGAAGAAACCGAGCCCCAGATAAGTTCAACAGCATGAAGGTCGCAGAGCTTTTCTGTTGTATAAAGGAACAATGGTATATTTCAGATATTGTTATTTTACCATGAATTGATTCCCCCCCCCCCCCCCCCCCCCCCCCCCCCCCCCAGTTAAGCTCTTTGGATAACCTTGAGCAAATAAAAAGCTTGACTTTTTCCTCTGCTTTACTCTATTGTGGTTTCCCTGGGGCTGGCAATGGTTTTCAAAAGGTATGTATTCCAGAGCGGGAGAAATCATTTGCCGAAGTTAAGCAAACTCTCCATGGGATGTTGATGCTCCTCACTCCCCTTTTCTTTTTCTGTCCTCACAGACTTCCTCCTTGCGTCCACCCTCACTCCTTTATCTGAGTCACGCCCCCTGGTCCCTATGCAGGCTTCCCAGAGCTTGCGTTGTTTTTCTCAAAGTTGTGCAGAAGTGGTCTGCTGAGGAAGGGCCGGGGTGACGCGTGCCAGAGTATTTGGGTGACTCTCCCAGCATGTGCAGTTTGGTGGGTCAGGTAATGGTTTGCTGGCCCACCAGTTTGTTGGAGAGCAAAAGCAGGTGTCTAAGTAACCCCCCAAAAATAGATTCATGGACAGGAGAGAGAAGCTGCTACAGACGGTCCCTGCTTTTTCAAAGATCTAAAAACCTTATGTAACCATTCAGAGATTTCTAGAAATGGATTTTGTTGGGTCCCCACATTACTATCAGTGTTTTTCGTCTGGCTGGCTCCGGTGTTTAATTGCATTTGCTATACGAACCATTCTGTGATATTCTTCGCCGTGCCGAGGACATTCAGGCACACCGTATTTATGCAATATTTAGGTGATTTCCAAAATGGAGCATGGTGCCAAATATGAATTTAAAATTCTATACAATGTCTACACCATGGCCCCATTTCTGGAAAGAGGGAAGGTGTGTATGTGTGTGTATAGCATATGTTAGTGGTTCTCAAACTTTGGCACTCATGAGGATCATCTCGAAGGCTTTTTAAAATATGGATTGCTGGTTCCCCCATAGCATTTCTTATGCAGTAGGTCTGGGCTGTGGTCTGAGAATTTGCTTTTCTAACAAGTTATGAGATACTGATGATATTGGTCTGGGGACCACATTTTGAGAACCATTCTGGGGAAGAGAAGCATAGTAAAAAGTCTTTGGGGTAATTCAATAATGTTAATAGAAGGTATCTCATACCTGGTTAATGGGATTACAGGGACTCTTTATTTTCTCTTTTACTTTTTTTTTTTTTAACCAGTGAGTATTACTATTATCAGAAGAAACAGCATTTAAAGTTTTTTAAGTTTCTAGTACTTCTATTCTCATGAACACGTGTAGTTTCTTTTTTTTTCTTTTAAATATTTTAAAAAAATGTTTATATATGAGAGAGAGAGACAATGCATGAATGGGGGAGGGGCAGAGAGAGAGAGGGAGACCCAGAATCTGAAGCAGGCTCCAGGCTCCGAGCTGTCAGGAAAGAGCCCGATGCAGAGCTCAAATCCATGAGCCACACCGTGAGATCATGACCTGAGCCAAAGTCGGATGCCCAACCACCTGAGCCACCCAGGTGCTCCGCTTTTTTTTTTTTTTTTTTTTTTTTTTTAAAGTAGACTTCATGCCCATCATGGGGCTTGAACTCATGACCTCAAAATCAAGAGCTGCATGCTCTCGTGACTGAGCCAGCCAGGTGCCCCCCACTTATAGTTTCTATTGTCCTCTATTGTCTATTCTTACACTACTGCCATTATAAAAACGAAAAACTAAAAAAAAAAAACAAAAAAAACCCAAACCCTTAAAAAAAAAAAAAAAAACTGCTTCAGATCCCGTCTGCCTCTTTCTCTGCTCCTCCCTCCCATTCATGCTGTCTCTCAAAAGTAGATAAACATTAAAAAAAAAAATACAATATTTAAATAAATAAACAAACAAATAAATAAATAAAAAGCTTTGCAAATTCAGGGCTTTGTGTTCCTTGTTTCTATTTTGTCTTTCCATGAGGTGAGCTTTTTGAAGGGTGTATTTGTCACGTGGAGTTATTTCCATCGCAAACACATGGTAGGTGTTCAGTAGGTTCTTGACAGTGCAGTTAGTTATGATATCAGATTCTTTCATGGCATGTCACTTAAGACCCCAGGAGGTCCTCTTTCATTAGTAGGAGTTGTATTTGATGTCCTTTTGGAAGAGAAAGGTCTTCTCAGAATCTGAAGAAGAGTAAAGAATTTGTCTAAGGCAGCAAAAGAAGTCAGGACCAGAATGAGAGTCTAGCTCACTTGATCTCAAAAGCAATCAATCAACCACTAACCAAAAATGAAATGAAATGAAATAAAATAAAATACTTGGCACTGAACTAGCACTTTGTCATGTAATAGGCTGTACATAGTTTGGCCCTTCTGGTTTTAGGAATAATAGGTGTATAACACCAAATGTGAAAAACAGAGCCTTCAGAATGCATGTTTTCCCATGAAAGAATATAGCAGGAGTATCATGCATATGAGTTGCATCGATATTTTTTTTTTTAACATTTATTTATTTTTGAGACAGAGAGAGACAGAGCATGAACGGGGGAAGGGCAGAGAGAGAGGGAGACACAGAATCGGAAGCAGGCTCCAGGCTCTGAGCCATCAGCCCAGAGCCCGATGCGGGGCTCGAACTCACAGACCGCAAGATTGTGACCTGAGCTGAAGTCGGACGCTCAACCGACTGAGTCACCCAGGCGCCCCTGCATCGATATTTTAAGAAGGACCTCTCTTCATTGAAAATAAATTCAGGGGGTGCCTGGGTGACTCAGTTGGTTCCGTGTCCAAGTCTTGACTTCAGGTCAGGTCATGGTCCCAGGGTTGTAGGATTGAGCCCCGTGTCAGGCTCCACACAGCCTGCCTGGGATTCATTCTCTGTCTCAAATGAATGAATGAATGAATGAATGAATGAATGAATGAATGAATGAAAGAAATACAAATATATAATATATATTACTTAAAAATGTATATATTGAAAAGTGAAAAGAAATTCAGCAGTGCCTGACTGGCTCAGTTGGTAGAACCTGTGACTCTTGATCTCAAGTTCGAGCCGCACGTTGGGTATAGAGATTACTCAAAAATAAAAATCTTAACAAAATAATTCAGATGTTGGCTAGTTGAGAAAACACAGGACTTAGAATCTAGAGAACTAGTTTCTAGGTCTGATTCTATCAAATTTTAGGCAACTTACTTAGCCCCTTGGAGGAGGCTCTGGTGTATAAAAGGGAGCATCATCCCTGTGAAGGCCTTGAGTGTCACAGGGATCAAGTGAGCCAGATCTCCAGAAAGTAAGTTGAACTCCTGTTAAAATAAACCCTATCCAGACTCTGAGGCAGTGTTGTGATCTGAACAGTGGACTTGCCGCCATCCCTTTCTTTCGCCCTGCCCCGTGGTCCACTGTGGACATTTACGTAACTCCCGGTCCTTCCGCTTTAGAGGAGGTTATGGCAGAGTCTGGCAGATCCACGTTCTTGTCTGCCTTCCCTCCCACACACCCAGTTTGGCAGTAATGCCTCTGTAGGAACTCTGAGGTCAGACAACTTTAGGAAAAGCAAGATCGTTTCTAGACAGTGTTTTTCCTGGTAACACCACACGTTCCTTTCAAAGTATGGTGTTTCCAGGAAATTAAAGTAGTTACGGTCTCTATGGAAATCAATGAATCTGTTAGATAAAAAAAAATGATCTCTCACCAGAGGAATTTGTCACTTCATTGTTTACTGCCTCTGTTAGGAAGCTCAGGAATTAGGTCTTTGTGAGTTCTCCCTTGTAGGTTCTTAAGAACTTCATGGTTCCCAGGTGCCTGGATGGCTCAGTCGGTTAAGTGTCAGACTATTTTGCTCAGGTCGTGATCTTGCAGTTCATGGGTTCAAGCCAAGCCCCATGTCGGGCTCTGTGTTGACAGCTCAGAGCCTGGAGCCTGCTTCAGATTCTGTGTCTCCCCCTCTCTCTGCCTTTCCCCTGCTTGCCCTCTGTCTCTCTCTCAAAAATAAATAAAACATTAAAAAAAAAAAAAAAAGAATTTCATGCTTCCAGCTCAGCTAACGCTTAACCCATCAATTTCCTAAGTACACACTCCATAATGTTGTATATTGATGAAGGTTTCAAAATAAAGTGTGACTTTTTCTGGGAAAGGGATAAGGTTGCTTTGCTTTCTAGTTCCCGTAGCACCTGTCCAAGATTTCGCTTACCTGTTAGTTCCTTCTGTCCTTGAAGGAGCAAAAGAATCACACATTTCACAAATGGTATCATCATTTTAAGTATTGTAGGGAGACTGTAACCCCATGTTTAGTTCCTTTTCTTTGACTTAAGGTTTAGTGAGTCTCATGTAATGGTCCCTCTACTTGTCAGCTGTCCTTCCTCTGAGTGCCTGTGTCTGTCCGTGGCTGTGGGATTAGTGCTGGCGTGAACTCTGAGGCGCTCGGTGCAGTGCATCCTTTCCACTGGGAAGGAGCTCAGAAAGGTAACACCGGCTGACCAGAATACAGTTTTTACCCCAAAATGTACTTTATTCTAATATTTGCAAAGTAGTTAATGATTCAGAACATTAATTATGAGCATCTTGTACCTTTTCCTTGAAGGGCTGCTTCGGTTGTTGGAGAAATTCTTTTCTTTTGAGTTACTGTTTTTGTCATGAGCTCGTTCTGGAATCCCCACCCGATCAAATTGTTTTGTAATCTTGTGGTTGGCATTTATGTTATTTATAGTGTCTGTGATTTTACATGACATTCGTCCTCAACATTTCCATTGTAATCTGGTCTTTCTAAGTTCACCTTTAAGATACTAGCGTGACCCAAATTATTCTGAAGTTGAAGTTTAGGATTTGATGTGACCTCTATTAATGTGTTTTTGCGGATGTCATTTTTAACATTATAAATTTTTGGGTGGGTATCTTATGATAACATGTAACATTGTGGAGGAGGAAAAATAATTTTCTCTCTCTCGTTTTGAGTTCTTTGCTGAGACCCCTATGAGAAAAGACAAATTAACAAGAGAAAAACCAAAAAGTTTGTTAACATGTGTACATGGAGAATACCTAGGGAGAATAATGAATGGTTTCTTGAGGAACTAAAGAAGGCCTAAGCTACCACCTTAAATGCTATCTTCAGCTAAAAACAAAAGAAAGGGGTGCATGTGTGTGCAAGCCTGTGTGCGTGTGTGTGTGTGTGGGGGGGGGGACTAGATGGTTATGGAGGTTACTAGGTGTGTGGGGCCTGCTGGGCCATTATGGGAGGTTACCAGGTGTGGGGGGGGGGGCGGGCAGTTATGGGACCTTACCAGGTGTGGGGGGGCTGGGCAGTTATGGGACGTTACCAGGTGTGGGGGGGGGGGGCGGGCAGTTATGGGACGTTACCAGGTGTGGGCGGGGGGCTGGGCGGTTAGAGGAGGTTACCCGGAAAAGCACAGGTATAAACAAGAGTAGGTTTGTTAGGCAGATTTAAGTCCCTGCCATCCCATTGAGAGTTTCTTTGATTTAGAATCATCCCTCCCTCCCTGGTGCATAGAGAGGAGACTCCTACAAATGGATATTTCCTTTATAAATGTAAATGTCCCTTAAAAAGGGTAACATCTCTGTTTTTAAGCTTCTCCTGCACCTGCTGTTTCTCAGAGTAATCCTAATGCCAAAGAGGCATATTTTGGGTGGTATAAACTGCTACCCTTGAACACTCATGACCTTGCGCTGAGCAGGGAAATATAATTTCTTGCTGTGTGCTGTTCTAATATTAAGACGTCTTGGACAGCATGATACAGAGCAGCAAAGAGAGGGTATTTATAGTGAGGCCTTTCACTGTTTGACCGTCTACTTGTAGCATAATATATATAGCAGAATAAGAGGAACTCTGAATGTTCTTTTCTCTTGCTCCCTAGGGACCACTTTGGTTAGTAAGTAGAACTGATTTGTGGCTTCTGTCTCCCAAAGTGCCCTTCAGTGGGGTCCTCTGATGTAACCAGCAAACTGGTATCACCAGGTGCTATTTTACCAAATCCCCAGGTTTTTAGCTGCCTGGTCCCGCCCTCACCCCCACCTCAGTCCTCATAAGAGTATTCTGATTTTCTCCTGTTATCTGCTCCGACTGGTGTGAAAAGGTTTCTTTGAACTTCATCTGAGAGACTGCTTTGGTATGCTTCAGACATTTGGGGGAATAAGAAACCCCAAGAATATGTTCACAGAAAAAAGCTATCGAGAAGCACACGCATACACGAGTGTTGTTCATTTCGGCCCATCAAACTGTACTACACAAAGCCTGATTGACATCAGATGAGCTGGCCAGCTTATTAGCTCACTGACCTTGGCTTAAACCAGCCTGGGAAGTACAAACCTGAACTTCTGCAGGCAGTTTACAGCTTTTATATACTGCATTAACTCTCAGTCTGCACGTTTGCACATTAGCCTTGGTAGGCTGGTTTTCAGCTGCCTTCCTCCTGTCTTTCAGGAATCACCTGGCTTTTGATTACAGGTAGTCAAAATGTTGTCACCGCTTGCCAGCGTCTGCCTCGGGGGTGTTTGGGGCTGGGGCCCTAAAGCCGCAGGGACTCCCACTGCTTGTTCATACCAAGACTTCTTGCCTGGGCCAGCCTCCCTGGTGCCCTCGGAGAACGGAGCAATCTTGCTCCCTTTGTCTCCTTACCCAGTGATTATGGAAATAGGGAATTGTCTGTGCTCTGATCAGATTGTTTACTGTGGTGAAATATACATTATATACATTATATACATATACATAATATATATATGTTAAATATATGGAAATATATTTTGGAATTAGGGATTATGTGATTATGGAAATAGGGAATTGTCTGTGCTCTGATCAGATTGTTTATTGTGGTGAAATATACATTATATACATTATATACATATACATAATATATATATGTTAAATATATGGAAATATATTTTGGAATTAGGGATTATGTGATTATGGAAATAGGGAATTGTCTGTGCTCTGATCAGATTGTTTATTGTGGTGAAATATACATTATATACATTATATACATATACATAATATATATATGTTAAATATACATATAACATTAAATTGACCATTTTAACCATTTTTAAGTACACAGTTCAGTGGCGTTACTACATTCACACTGCTGTGCAATTATCGCTTTTCCATTCTCAGAACATTTGTATAATCCCAAACAGAAGCTCCACTCCATACCCATTAAATAGTAACTTCTCTTCACCCCCTCTCCTGGGCCCTGTATTCTATTCGAACTTTTTACTTTCTGTCTCTGTGAATTTGATTACTCTCAGTACCTCATGCACATGGAACACAGTACATGTCCTTTTGTGTCGGGCTTATTTCATATAGCACGACGTCTTCAAGGTTCATCCGTATGATAGCACGTGCCAGAATTTCCTCTTTAAGGCTGAGTCATATTGTATTGTGTGGATATACCACATTTTGTTTATCCACTCATCTGTCCGTGGACATTTGGGTTATTACTTCCATGTTTTGGCTGTTGTCAATAATGCACAGGAATGTACAAATATCTGAGTCCCTGCTTTCAGTTCTTTTTGGTATACCTAGAAGTGGGATTGCTGGGTTTGGATTACATTTTTTTTTAATATTTTATTTATTTTTGAGGGAGGGGGAGGGGCAGAGAGAGAGGGAGACACAGAATCTGAAGCAGGCTCCAGGCTCTGAGCTGTCAGCACAGAGCCCCACACAGCGCTTGAACCCAGGAACCATGAGATCATGACCTGAGCTGAAGTCGGACGCTTAACCGACTGAGCCACCCAGGCGCTCCAGGATTCGGATGACACTTTAAGGCACCACTTTCAGAACCGACTATAAGGTGTTCTCTATCTGAATATATCCTGGTTTACTTAAGCATCCTCCCGATTATTACACACTTAAATTATAAGTAATTTTTGCCTCAAAGAAAGTTTGTCTTTTTTTTTTTTTTTTTTAAAGTTTGTTTTGGGAGAGAGCGAGAGAGCACAAGCAGGGAAGGGGCAAAGAGAGAGGGAGAGAGAGAATCTCAAGCAGGCTCTACACTGTTAGTGCAGAGCCTGATGCGAGGTTTTGTTATGCCCAGAATTTGTGATCCCCAAAGACCACCAGGGAGCCGAGTCCCATGCAAAAGCAGAAGAGCCTTTATTCGAGCTAGCTCGAGCTCAATCCCCTACCTGCACCGACACAGCGGTGAGATACCAGGGAGAGAGAGCGAGTTTCAAAAGGACAAAGGTTTTATTGGGGCCTAGGGGCATTTGGTGAGGTAATGGCTGTGTCCTCAGCCGATTGGCTGGGGAAGGGTCGTGGCCTCGGCCGATTGGCTGGGGAAGGGTCGGAGTCCTGTTACGCAGGTCGCTGGGCGTGTTTTGACCAGGAAGTTTGAACAGGTGAGCAGGAGGTTACTCAAGGGGTGGAGGCGTGGTCTAGGTGAAGGACACAGAACAAGATGGAGTCGGCCAGCGTAGGCCTGCCCTTTCAGTTTAAACCCACAAATTGAGAGATCATGACCTGAGCTGAAGTCAAGAGTTGGATGCTTAACTGACTGAGCCACCCAAGTGCCCCAAAGAAAGTTTGTCTTGTTATTGGTCCTCTGCTTTCCCAGTGAGTGTGTAACTGGTGGTGATGCCTTCCAGCCAAGAAGCAGCTAGTGAAACTTTGTTTTGAATACCAGAAAAATCATGTAACTGTATTCTAAGAAATGCACCAGGAAATAGATAAACTTAGGAATTCATGGAACTTTATGAGAACTGAATTTCTTGGCAACCTGATATTTTATCAAAAGATAAAGATTACATTTCTTCTCAGAATTAATAGGAACTTGGACATAATGACCACTTCAGTTACATGTTTGATTCTGACATCTTCATCATAAGATGAACACTTTACATAAGGACACCATAAATGTGGCTGCCTTTTCCGGTGCTCTGGGCACAGGAGGTTCTCATAAGAGTTGGTTCGGGGCAAGGTGGAAATAACTGACATCTTTAATCAATGTCACTATTTGTACTACTAAAAATAGATTTTCCTTCCAATTTGCCTCTCTCCTCTCTCCTAGCCAGGAATCCTCCTCACTAATAATTTCCAGAGCAAAATCACATCTGAATGTCTTTTACGCCTGTGTTAAACTCTTCAACGAGATAACAGTGTTTGCCTTTGTCATTCTTCTGGTGGCCTGTTCTCAGTGATGGCAGTTAAACATATTTCTTAATTTTGTAAAAAGTTTATTTATTTATTTTTGAGAGAGTGAGAAAGAGAGAGAGACAGAGGAAGAGAGAGAGTGTGAGCAGGGGAGGGGCAGAGAGAATCCCAAGCAGGCAGGTGCTGTCAACGTGGAGTCCCACATGGGGCTCTATCTCACAAACCAAGAGATCATGACCTGAGCTGAAATTGAGTCAGACACTTAACCAACTGAGCCTCCCAAGCACCCCCTCACATTCTCCTTAATTAAGCATTGAGGTGATGTGCTTTGTTTAAATGCACTCTACACATAGGCACACACTGGCGATCAGCTGCCCCTGCCCATAGGAATGTGTTGTTTATGCTGTCTCCTAAGTGCACAGGGAATATTCTCTCTCTTGTGAAACTCCCAATAGACCATGTCTTCAGAGTGATGGAGAAACCCTCACTTCATGCTGTCTAGTAGGTGGGTCTGCTCTGCACCAGACACACTAGAATCCCATCCAGGTCCATACCTTTAAGCGTCGTCTTTATTCTGGTCTCCTGTGTATCTAGACTGCCCACTTACCTTCTCCAATTAGGTGTCTGATTGGCATTCCAAGTTAGCATGTTTAAAAACAAACTCCTGATTTCCTCCACCAAGCTTGCTCTTCCTATATAGTCTTCCCATTTTGGTAAAAGGCAGCCCTGGTCTTCCTTTTGCTCAGGTGTAAGATGCTGGTTTTCTCATTGATTGCTCTCTTCCCCCGACACCTCACACCAGTTCCTCAGCATATCGCCCAGCACTGACTCCAGAATGTGTGCTGAGTAGGACTGCTTGTTTGCCTCTCCAGCCCTGAGCATGTACTTGACTCGATGTGCAGTGCCCTCTGCCTTGAATATCTTCTATCAGATATCTGATGGAGGGATTTGAAGCATTTGCTGATTTTTTTTTTTTTTTCTTTTGGAAAGCATGTTCAGAGGGAGGGTGGCTTTAATTCGATTCAAATATGGAGATCATGTGTGAAGATAATAAGTTTTCTTAACATTGTATGCATCTATCTCCTGTCTTCTCAGATATTGTACATCAGAAGGTATAGGGGAAATCAGGTAACTGGGTCTTGTAGAAACTTGTTGCTGTCACTTCTGAACCAGCTAAGTGTTTGTTTCATACCCACCTACAACCAGCAATAAGAGAAAAAATTGTGTGTGGAATATGATAATTATGCTGTGTATACTTCCGTCTACACATGGGAGACTTTGCTTCTTAACAACTTTTTTTTGTTTCTTTTTTGTCTTATCTTGACTTTTCAGGACCCCCCCCCCCCCCCCCAAACACACACACCCTCGCCGCCTTCTCAGATCATCATGCTGTCCTTCCTGTAACTTTGCTCTGGTTCTGTTGTGTTTGTAAGAGAGACCAGTTTTTTTCTTTGGGCAAAGAAAGATATTTACTCAACATAAACTCAAGTTTATTTAAGAGAGAGACTGTCCTTGGCAGAAGTTTTGTTTATTGCTTATAGACTTTTCATTTTACCTGCCAAGCCCTACTACTTGAGTGACTAATAAATCTGCAGGGTTTATAAAAGAACTTTTTATTGATTAATCCCAGGAGAAACATAAACTTTTAAATCAGAAAAAAAGGAGAACAAGGTACACTGATATATTGAGCTTTAAATTAACAGCATTGAGAGCATCGTATGGGCCCCTAGTGTAACTTATTTCAGTCCAAGACTAGAAATTGTACAGAAAATCCCAAAAATGTCTGTTGTAAGCAGCTGCAATGAGTATTGTAATTAGTGGCAGGAAAGCATTCCGAATCAAGTATGGGTCTTGCTGGAACCTGTGTATGTCACTTTTGTAAGCATGTTAATAAATGGCATCTCAAATATGTAATTACAAATATAATCTCTGCTCATGATGGTATCTTTCATTTATTCAGTGATCCTGAGATTTTTTTCCAAAAGTTTTAAATAAAAATAGTTTTTAAATTCTAGAATCATATTTTATAAAGTAAAAGATTTTTGAATACTTCCAAGTGTTAGTTGTTGGGTCCAGGTGTGGAAGATTAGATATGGCCAACCCAAAAGACCTTACCGTGTGAGTACTGGTTGTTACCCTCCTGAGGCTCCTATGCTAGATGAATCTTAGAGAAAGAGTTTTGCTTTTTAAGTTTATTTATTTATTTTGAGAGAGAAAAGGAGAGTGTGCATGCTGGGGAGGGGCACAGAGGGACGAAGAGAGAGAATCCCCAGCAAGCTCCATGCTGTCAGTACAGAGCCTAATGAGGGGCTTGATCCCATGAACTATGAGATCATGACCTGAGCTGAAATCAAGAGTCTCATGCTTAACTGACTGAGCCACCCAAGTGCCCCTTGGGAGAAAGAGTTTTGAGAGTTGTGTCTGCCCTGACATCTGAGATCAGAATTGAAGACCGCTAACATATTCCCAGCTCAGACACTGGTAAAATGGTGATTGGAGAATTTGGAGGGAATTGGGACAGGGTTCAAGGCCTTTTATGTGATTCTTCAAGGGCAGCTTGTGAAGAGTTTGGTGTGCTGCCTTTTCTCTGTCCCTTGTCTTTTTGTCTGAGTAGCTCGTTTGAAACTTGTGTTCCTTCACTCAGCATTGTGAGGAAGGGTACTGTTAGATTGTCTTTTTACAAACATAAGAAAAATCTAGACTACCAACCACCAAAAAAAATCCACCAGGGACTCATGTCTGGCAGCCTCCAGGTCTCTGGAACAGGGAAGATGTCACGGAATTTCCTGTTGTAATTGCAAAGACTATTGAAATCCAGGGGCATTCTTGACTTGACCATGGTTGAGGAATCTCTGCTAATTGAAGTCTTCTGACTCATCTGCTCTATTTTTTTTTTTAACTTATATCCAAGTTAGTTACCATGTAGTGTAATAATGATTTCAGGAATAGATTCCAGTGATTCATCCCCTACATATAACACCCAGTGCTATCCCAACAAGTGTCCTCCTTAATGCCCCTTGCCCATCTTAACCCATCCCCTTACCCACAGTCCCACCAGCAGCCCTCTGTTTGTTCTCTGTACTGAAGAGTCTCTTTATTTTGTCCCCTCCCTGTTTTATTATTATTTTTGTGTATTATTTGGTTTGTATTTTGTATATTTTTATGTTTGTATATTATTTTTGCCTCCCTTCCCTTATGTACTTCTGTTTTGTGTCTTAAATTCCACATATCATATGCTCTAGTTTTTAAATTTGTTTTTTTAAGGACTTGAGGAGAATCACCGGTTATTTTTTTAAATTGTGAAATGCATCCTGTTTATAAAAGTACATAAAACATGTGCAATTAAAGACTAATAATAATAATAATGAACCCCTGCACACCCTCCATGCAGCTGAAGAAGCAGATTACCTATACTTTTTTTTTTTAATTTTTTTTTTTAATGTTTATTTATTTTTGAGACAGAGAGAGACAGAGCATGAACGGGGGAGGGGCAGAGAGAGAGGGAGACACAGAATCGGAAGCAGGCTCCAGGCTCTGAGCCATCAGCCCAGAGCCCGACGCGGGGCTCGAACTCACAGACCGTGAGATCGTGACCTGAGCTGAAGTCGGACGCTTAACCAACTGAGCCACCCAGGCGCCCCCGATTACCTATACTTAAGAGCAGACAGAAAAAGGACTGTTGCCTTAAAAATAATCTCACTTTCCTGACTTTTGTGGTTATTATTCCTTGTTTTTTTGTTGTTTTTTTAACAGTTTTACATTTAGATGTATCCCCACAAACAGTATGTTGTTTAGTTTTGCCCTTATTGGGGAGCTTTATATAAATTGAATCATACTGCATGTTATTATTCAGGACTTACTACTTTTTAAAAGAAAAATTTTTTTTTACATTTATTTATTTTTGAGAGATGGAGACAGAGCACGAGTGGGGAAGAGGGGCAGAGACAGAAGGAGACATAGAATCCAAAGCAGGTTCCAGGCTCTGAGCTGTCAACACAGAGCCCAGTGCAGGGCTCGAACCCACAAACTGTGAGATCATGTCCTGAGTGGAAGTCAGACGCTAACCAACTGAGCCACCCAGGCGCCCCAGGACTTCATTCTTTACCACCATGTTTCTGAGATTCTGTAGTGTGTATAACTGTGGTTCGTGTTTTTGCAGTGCTGTGAGGAATTGTATCGTGTGGATTGTCACGGTATCTTTCCCTATTCTCCAGGGTATTTCTTCACGGGTATTTGGAAAATGTTATGAACCCCGAATTCAGCAAATCAACCTGCCATTTAGAATTTCAAGGATTGACCGCTTTCTGGGCAAATTCCCTGAGTCAGGGTTGGGAATTTCCAATTCGTTTGCTGTCACTGGCTGGGAATACTGGACATCCTCATTTCTGGAGTCCTTCTAGAGAATGGGCTTGTTTTGACTTCTCTGGGGGTTGTTCACTCTTGACCCAGTTCTCCTAGGTCTGGAAGTGAAGACCAGGTCTTGTGGATGAGCCCTTCTCTGTGATTGCCACACTCCTTTTAGGGCTAATCTGTTTTGTTTTTGTTTTTGAGCTCTGGGTAGATTGGGGCTAGTTAGGAACCCAGATGCTTTCACTAGAACCAGGCTAGTGTTTAGAACACAGGAAGACACTTAGAATTTGTCTCCTTCCTGCACTTGGCCGTCCCAAGGGCATTCTTCTCCCTTCCTCTCCCTCCCCACCTTGTTTCTCATCAGTTATTGGCAGATGTCCTATTCCATTGTGCCTCCTACAGAGGGAGTCACATGAGGGGCACTCCCATTGTTTCGTTTGAAAATACCCCTGTGGAAATGACCAAAGCTCTAATAAAAAGCTCAGCTGGGTGCATTTATTTTCAAGTTTAGAAAAGTTTTCTGGAAAGATCACTCTGAGGGGTTACTGGTGTCATTGTTGTAGTCCTATGACACTCAGAAAGTAGGTCTCCGAGTATGTTTATCCTCTATGAAGTGTAGAGCACGACTGTGTTTTTCTATATTAGCTGGTTATTGTAACTTGAGACTGGTTTGGCTTTCCTGGAAGTGTGTTCCCTTAAGCTGATGTTCATGGTTGCCACATAGGGAAAAATGATTCTGCGGTAAAATAAAGTTAAATCCATTTCTTTGCTGGAGGACTTCTTAGAGCCTTTTTTTTTTTTTTTCTTAGAGCCTTTAATACACGGTCCTGCTTTGTGGATATTTAAATGGGGAGCTTAGTAGAGGCAGGAGTTCAAAAACATGTTTGATTATAGAATCCCCCCATTTCCCTTGGGGGGTCTTGCAGTAATAATCCTTTTCTGAAAACTCTTTGGGGGAAGGCATCTTTAATATATTCTCCATTGTTTACACTGATTCCATCTACCTAGAATCTCAGGATTGCTATGGGATTTTCTAATCGTGTAAGATATGTCTATTAATCTTGAGTGAGGATGTGAACCTTTTTAAAAAAATTTTTTAATGTTTACTTTTGAGAGAGAGAGAGCAGGGGAGAGGCAGACACAGAATCCGAAGCAGGCTCCAGGCTCTGAGCTGTCAGCACAGAGCCCAATGCTGGGCTCGAACACGTGAACCGAAAGATCATGACCTGAGCCGAAGTCAGAAGCTTAACCGACTGAGCCACCCAGGCATCCTAAGGGTGCTTTTCGATTTAGAATATCTAGGCCAAACAGTTTGGTGTGTGTGCGAATGAGAGTAGGGTGAAGTCGTTTTTGTAAATTGATGAGGAGAATAAGGTGTCAGGTTTTAGAAGATACTCATCAGCCTCGCGATGATATTCCACAAAAGGAGCATAACAGAGAGGGTGCAGACCAAGATTATTTTTTTGTGAATTCCTTCAGGCAGAGGAAGATTTTGTGTATAAAAATACTAATGAAAATGATTGTTCTTCCCAGTGATCGAAGGACAAATAAGTATTCTTCCTTCCTTCTCTGTCCCTCCCCTCCCTTTCTGGTAAGTGCGCAGAAGCAAAGAGGAAGGTGTGGAGGGCACTGGTTGTTTTTTTTTTTTTTTTTTAAGACCTGTTTTAGGACAGATGTGAGGTCTGCTGATGACAGATTTCATTCTGTGCCTTGCTGGGCGTATATTGTCTTCTGTTGGTCACTGGTCTGTGTTCTCTGGGCCTTGAACATATAATAGAGATTGCGACTGAATGACAAGTCCGTGTAATTACACCTTTGCTACCAAAATGCTGAAACAAAACACTGGAGAAACTCAATCCCAAACTATTTATTCTTTTAAGTTTATTTACTTTAAAAAGGGGGGGAGGTGGGATCCCAAGCAGGCTCCACACTGCCAGCGCAGAGCCCGATGTGGGGTCGAACTCACGAATCATGAGATCATGACCTGAGCTCAAATCAAGAGTCGGACGCTTAACTGACTGAGCCTCCCAGACCATCTGTCTTAAGCAGAGGCCAGAGGCTGCTGGCTGTGATCGTGAACATCCGTCCTTTTCCATGTGATGAAAGGAGCTTGGGCTGCTCCCAGCTTCCTCTCTCTTGCCACGGTGTTGGGCTGTCGGGAGACCCTGTCTTGCCATTGCGTCCCTTGATAGCCCCGCATGCTGGCTGTCCTGTCCACTGTGTGATGGAAAGCTAGTTAATGCAGGTGACATCAGAGTGAGTAAAAACAGCCACAGAATAAATGCACCGGGAGTGGAGATGTGGCCGACCCCTTGGGGCTGTTCGACTTCTGGTTTTGGTGCTCATTGAATTTCTTCTGGATACAGGAGGGTCAAGGCCCTTGAGAAAGGGAGAGCTTCCTGTTCTCGGTACTGTGTAAAATGTAGTGAGCCCTTAGGAAATGGATAATCCACTGCTTTGTCTCCCAAACTGAATATGAATCCACCTCGGCTTGGACATGAACATAACTTTTGAAATTCTCTAATAGCCATAACTCTGGACTGGCCACACAGTGAGAGTTGTTGAAGATGGGCTTGTTGTGTTATGTTGTCATATGATGGGACGAGGTGTGACAATGTGTGATGTCGTATGATTCTGTTTCCTCTCCCTTTCTGTGTGTTTGAAATTTTCCCCAATAGAGCATTTGTGAAAACACAATACCGCGTGTCTGTCTAATTGGTATTTAAACGCCAAAGAGTGGAGTCATTTAGGGAAGCGTCATCACTGCCTCACATGTAACCTGGTGACGTGAGCAGGGACCCCACACATTCATTCACCTGTTCTCTTAACAGATCTGCATTAATCGGTTTTGTGCCTGACAGTGTTCTTGGCACTGGGAACTTAACGGGGAACAAGATGCACAAAGCCACTGTTTCCACGGATCTTGTCGCTAGTAGATGTAGGGGAGCAGGTCTGCAGGTCGGTAAGCAAATCAATAAATGAGATGGCTTGAGATGGTGAAAGGGGCTGTGAAGGAAACAGAGTAATGTGGACAGGGTGACAGGGTAAGCAGAGGTGGTGCAGGGTTGAGGGGGGCAGCTCCCTGAGAGAGGAGCAAGCCACGGGGAGTGAGGCCAGGGAGAGGGGCTTCTCGGGCAGATGCCCCGAAATGCCGATGCTTTCTTCTCTGAGTGATGGCCTCTCCCCCTGAAGAAGGTGGCTCCAGACTGCTCATCTGATACGTGTGCCCCCTGAGCCCCAGAGTCGGGAATTAGCTTTTCTACTCAGTACCTGCTATTTGAAGAGCTATTGAGTAACCCAATAAAAAGCCAGTAAACACATCCTTGTTCAGAGGACGTTCAAACGAGTGGTTAGCCAGCATAAAATAATCCCTTTTCTGCACTAGTAAAATAAACGTACCCAGTTATTTATATAAAAATAGGCTCCACTTCAGGTATGGCCATCACAAATGGCCTCGTGGGCATCTACATTCTTGGTAGATTGTCCTGGGGTTATTTTTTATGTATGTGTTTGTTTCTTCAGTAAACGTTAGTCGTTTCCTGCATATCAAGCGCTGTACAGACCAGACAGGAAAGAACCAGGAGAATGTGACCCAGCCTCTGCCTGGGGACACTCCGAATGGGCAGGAGATGGGTGTCTCTGACCAGACCAGAAGCTCACATGTGGCAGGCATGGGGGAGATGGTAGTAAGACCTGTGGACAGCCCCACTGTAGTGGACCAGATGGGCAATAGTCCATGACACTGACAGTGTGACAGGTGCCTGAGGAGAATGCATAGCGCAAGTAGCAGGAGACTTGGAGACGGGATGTCAGGGACAACCTCTCTGGGGAGGTTACTTTAAAAAAATTTTTTTAATGTTTCTTTATTTTGAGAGGGAGAGAGAATCCCAGGCAGCCTCCATACTGTCCGTGCAGAGCCCAATGTGGGGCTCAAACCCAGGAACCGTGAGATCATGACCTGAGCCAAAATCAAGAGTCGGACACTCAACCCACTGAGCCACCCAGGTGTCACTGAGGAGGTGATGTTTGTGCCATGTGTGAGGATGAACATTCCTCGCACGGAGAGCGGCTCATGTGATGGCTCTGAGGCAGGAGTTTTTTGAGTTCTTGGTGGGCAGGAAGAGGGAAGAGGAAGCTGCATGAGGTGAACAGAGGCCATGTCCTACAGATGACATAAAGGAATTTGGTATTTCTTCCAAGTACAATAGGGAGTCATCATAGGATGCTAAACCAGGAGAAGGGTAGGAAATTTATTTTCTTTCTTTCTTTTTTTGATTATCTATCTATCTATCTATCTATCTATCTATCTATCTATCTATCTATCTATCTTTGAGAGAGATAGAGCATGAGCAGGGGAGGAGCAGAAAGCGAGAGAGTCCCAAGCAGGCTCCACACTGTCAGCACAGAGCCTGATGCAGGGCTCACAAACTGTGAGATCATGACCTGAGTCAAGGTCAGGAGTCAGACGCTTAACCACCTGAGCCACCCAGGCACCCCAGGAAATTTATTTCCTAAAGATCATCCTAGTTGCAAGGTTAGATGTGGGGTTAAAGGAATATACCAAAAAAGATCTAGAGCTAGGTCTTAATCCTAAGTCCACCACTTACTTAGTCTTGTGGCAAAGTTTACTCATCTGGAAATGGGACTCGCGTCGTGATGAGGATTGAGTGAATAAAATACAGCGTTGAGAACCATGTGCCATGGACAGATGCTCAGTAGCATTAGTTCCCCCCTCACTGTCCCTTTTCCCCATAAAATACACAAGTAAAGTGTTCTGCAACCAGTCTCTGGTGGCCTTGGGGGCAGCATCAGCAAGCCCACTGGCAGTCTCATGAAATGATGGGTGCAGTGTCCAGCTGTAGAAAGTTTTGTTTTTCTATTTGAGATTGGTGTGGCCCATTCAAAGCCTGGATTAGTAACTGAGATTACGAGTTTAGTCTGTAACAGACAACACATTTCCTCCCTTTTCTTCCTGCCTTTTTAAAGGACAGAACTCAGTTGCTAATTCAGTACTATTGTTGCTCTTTTGCTCCTAATTCTCAGCATTATATTAGGAGGAGAATCTGCTGACCTTCATGCCTCTGGTCCATATCTTGGAATCTCATTTAGACTAAAGACATTTCCTTCCCCTATCAATTGACTCGGACTTTCCTGTTGTTTTGAATCTCTAAGTATCTTCCACAAATGATCAAAGTCCTTTATACTTTTGAGGAGAGCATTTAATTCTCAATAATTCCACCATAATGGTGTTCATTAGGTCCATGATGTGAGTTTGCCTAATGGGTACAAGATCTGCTTGTTTTCAACTACGTAACTAGTACATGCAAAGAAAATGCTGTTAAGTAGTATGGGGATAATAAAAATGATTCAGATGTGGCAGGTGTCCTCAAGGACTTTGTAGCATGATTACAATCGTATTTTAGCAATCGGAAACCGAGAGTCAGTCTCAGGCTTGCCTGGAGCCACTTCTGCTCTGGGATGGTGGCACGCATTATGGGGAGCTTACACGTGCAGGGTAGTTAGGTGTGTGTTTGTTTTGGCTTAGCTAAAAAATTTGTTTTTAATATAAAAAAATTTAAGAGCTATTTTAGGTTCATAGCAAAATTAAGAGGAAGGTAGAGATTTTCTATCTACCCCCTGCCTCCCCTCATGTAAGCCTCCCCTGTTATCAACATCCTGCACCAGAGTGATACGTTTGTTATAATTGGTGAATCTACACTGACACATTGTAATCACCCAACGTCTGTAGTTAATACGAGGTAAGGTTCACTATTAGTGTTGCATTCTCTGGATTTGGACTAATGTGTAATGACGTATATCCATTGTTGTATCATACAGAATATTGTCGCTGCCCTGGAAATCCTGTTCATCCCCTATTCATCCCCTCTCCCCTGACCCCAGTAACCCGTGGCAACCACAGACCTTTTCACCGACTCCATAGCTTTGCCTTTTCCAGAATGTCACATAGTTGAAATATTTCAGTATGTAGCCTTTTCAGATTGGCTTCCTTGCCGTAGTAATATGCCTTTAACTTTCCTCCATGTCTTTTTGGGGCTTGATAGCTCATTTCTTTGTAGTGCTGAGGTTGAATATAATTAGAAATCAGTCCATGGATCCTGCCTTAAATGCTTTTAGATATATCTGGGCTTTAAAAATAAACTGCTCTTAGTTTGCTGTTCATGATGAAAGTTTTTCAGCTCACGCTTCCTAATTTTTTTTTTAATTTGTTTTCAACGTTTATTTATTTTTTGGGACAGAGAGACAGAGCATGAACGGGGGAGGGGCAGAGAGAGAGGGAGACACAGAATCGGAAACAGGCTCTAGGCTCTGAGCCATCAGCCCAGAGCCTGACGCGGGGCTCGAACTCACGGACCGCGAGATCGTGACCTGGCTGAAGTCGGACGCTTAACCGACTGCGCCACCCAGGCGCCCTCACGCTTCCTAATATAAAGAATAACATTGCCACGAATCCTCGCCACTAGTGTGGCTTTTGTCACAAACATAGTTTTTTGTTGTTGTTTTTTTTTAATCTTTATTTATTTTTGAGACAGAGAGAGACAGAGCATGAACAGGGGAGGGTCAGAGAGAGGGAGACACAGAATCTGAAACAGGCTCCAGGCTCCGAGCCGTCAGCACAGAGCCCGACGCGGGTCTCGAACTCACGGACTGCAAGATCATGACCTGAGCCGAAGTTGGATGCTCAACCGACTGAGCCACCCAGGCGCCCCTGCAAACACGGTTTTTGCCAGGGGCTCACGTGCAACATCCATGTCTGTGTTGTAGCTAGGGGTGAGGGATGCCATCCTGCCAGGAAGCATGCCTCCCCACATCTCTTCTGGATCAGAGATGGGAGTTACTGGGATTGTAATCTTGCTGTCT
This sequence comes from Felis catus, assembly GCF_018350175.1. Classification (NCBI taxonomy): domain Eukaryota; kingdom Metazoa; phylum Chordata; class Mammalia; order Carnivora; family Felidae; genus Felis; species Felis catus. The sequence continues at coordinate 11,355,309 of NC_058372.1, forward strand.
TCGTACCTCAGCTCAATGTGACTTTGAAATGCGATGATCCCACACAGCTGTCTTACGGTGTATGTGGGCTGCTGAGTCAGGTGTGCGTCCGTCCCACAGCCCTCAAGGTGGCGGGTCCTTCAGGCTCCCAGAGTTCCACCAGCAACGGCAGCTGTTGTTCTGGCAGTTGGAAAGAAGATTGTAGGTAAACTAAATGGCCGGAGGCGGGAGAGTTGTGAATCACCTGGGTAAACAATCCTGCTCTCCTTAAGAGCTTCGTGTATACGCATTCATTTCGCCCTCGCATTCAAGGCCACATCCGTGGAAAGTGGTGGAGACAAAGAAGGGGACCTCCTGCTTCCTCCCTCCTGGCTGTTCACCACCACACTGGACTGGACTCATAACAGGCTGTTGTCTGTCCCGCTAGGATTATTCAGCTAATGTCCTTGCTTTTGTGAAGCTGTTGCACATAGCATGAGGTGTGGTTCTGACTCCCTAATGTAGAAAATTTAAATGATCCTCAACATGCTGTCGTAAGTGTGTGCTATTGAGGTGCATACAGCCTCACATACGTGGAGACTTAATCTTGGAGAAAGGGGTAAACCAGATAAACGTATGTTTCTTCCACACGGCGTATTGATTGGGGCCAAGTCTAGTAGTAGCAGACAGACTGAGAATTAGCCTGAGCATGGCCTCACATAGGAGCTTAATTCCTGATTTTAAGTCAAGGATCCGTGCTCTGTGCTGCATTTTTCCCAAAGCCTCACCGCATGATACTTTTGAGGACACAGCAAGAAAATTGCAAAAGAGCCATGTTTCCTCTGCTCAGTTTTGTTTTGGTTAAGCGAGTATGAGTTCCTGCAGGTTCCTCCCGCTGGGAATTGCAGCTATGACAATGAGAGACAGGAGCTCCCTGAAGTGGCCTGGAGCATGCTCCACAGAGACCGCCAGGCCCGTGGCTTTCCCGGCGGCCATGGCCCACACCTGTCGTTGGCCACATTTTGTTAGTCAGGAGGTACAACTCAGGTGTGACTTCCCTTGACAATATTAGAAGAAAAAAAAAAGGCAAGGAAGCTGTTATTGATGATCATGAGTCCATGAATTATGTCACGTAACTTGTACAACTTTCATTGGTTCGTGTGCCCATTTTAATTTTAGGGATGTACCTACGGGTATCGTTAGGTTGGATTAATAGGTACTGTGGATATCCTTGTGATTTAACCTCAAGTTTTGCATTTTAATCTTTTAAACAAATTGTTTATTTTTGAGAGAGAGAGAAAGTGAGAACAAGAGAGCGTGAGTGGAAGAGGGTCAGAGAGAGAGAGAGAAAGGAGGAGAGAGAGAATCCCAAGCAGGCTCCGCACTGTCAGTGCAGAGCCCGATGCAGGGCTCAATCTCACGAACTGTGAGATCATGACCTGAGTTGAAATCAAGAGTCAGATGCTTAACTGATTGAGCCACCCAGGTGCCCCTGTGATCTTTTGTTTTTTATTAACCAGCTGATTATGTAGAAATGAAATGTTCCTTTCAAACTCTACTTGGCTTCTGGGTGACATTAAAAAAAAAAAAAAAAAAAAAAAAAAAAAAAAAACTCCCAAAGGATCATTTCTTTTTCCTTTTCAACCCCAATCCATCAGGGACACATACTTTTGTAAATGTCAGAGAGGGACGGCATCGTGGCATGTCATCTCTAAAGGAGGGTAAGAGTGGCCGGTGCTTTGGAAGAGATGTTTCACTTCTTCAGACTTGGTAGCAAACAGTTCACGGACTGCCCTCAGCCTCACACTGTACTATGAGGAGCACGGGGCTGGGAGATATTTCCAGATTTGTGCAGGTAGTAACCATTTGTGTTTTGCTACTCTGTTCTCAGTACTTCTGGCCAACACATGTGCATGGGTTTTCTCACACCACCCAGTTCTCCAGTTCTCTGTGGGCCCCAGCTGGGTGTCCTACAATTCAGTTCAATTCTGACACCTGTCCACCTAGAGTCATTGTCAGACCCCACAGGTTAGGGACCCAGTCCCACAGGACTTACCTCCTCCTCCATCCCTGCTTCTGACTGACTGAGGTTCCCACCCTCCTCAGCTTTGGTAATTTGCTACAGCAGCTCATAGAACTCAGGAAGACTATTCCCTAGGTTATCAGTTTATTGTTATTATTCTGATACAACTCAAACAGCCAGATGGGAGAGATGTGCAAGGCAGGGTACGTGGGAAGGGCACACAGCCTTCCTCATCTGCTCTGGGTGCGCCACCCTCCCAGCACCTCCTGGTCAGCAACCTGGATGCTCTCCGAACCCCACCTGTTAGGATTTTTATGAAGGTTTGTTATGATTGATGAAAAAGGATTGATCAAATCACTGGCCATTGGTGACTGGCTCAACCCCTAGCCCTCTCCCCTCCTCTGAAGTTAGGGTTTTTAGATTTTAGACTCACCCTGAATAACTTTAATTTTGTTTATTTAAAAAGTAGTTTTAGCCGACAACATTTATATTGGAAGCATATTTACAGTTACTAGTGTTCTAGCAGAGAAGAAACCTGGTATTGGGAGAGGTTGGGAACCCACTGGTTGGTTGGTTGAGTCCTTTAACTAGACTCCGTTGGATACAAATTATGTGTAAGCCATTTGAGGCACACTAGGGACTTCAGTCAGTTCTAATGATAACGGGTGCCCGTTGTATGCCTTCCTGCTTAGTGAGTGGAAATGGTATTGGCCTATATTGTTAAAACTCGTGTTTGCTGGGTGGCGAGCATATGGTACACAACCGTGCAGAAAGAAAATAATGATGTAAGAAATTCGAATTTTGGGGGCACCTGGGTGGCTCAGTTGGCCAAATGTCTGACTCTTGATTTCAGCTCAGGTCATGATCTCACAGTTCATGGGTTTGAGCCCTGCATTGGCCTCTGTGCTGACAGTGCAGAGCCTGGTTGGGATTCTCTGTTTCCCTTTCTCTCTCTGCCCCTCCCCTGTGCATTCTTTCTCTCTCTCTTAAAAATAAACATTAAAAAAATGATAAAATAGGGGCGCCTGGGTGGTTCAGTGGATTAAGTGTCCGACTTCGGCTCAGGTCATGATCTTGCAGTTTGTGGGTTCGAGCCCTGCATTGGGCTCTGTGCAGACAGCTCAGAGCCTGGAGCCTGCTTCAGATTCTGTGTCTCCCTCTCTCTCTGCCCCTCCCCAGCTTGCACTCTGTCTCTCTCTCTCAAAAATAAATAATCATTAAAAAAATTTTTTTTGGGGGGGGGCGCCTGGGTGGCTCAGTTGGCTGAGCATCCAACTTCAGCTCAGGTCATGATCTCACAGCTTGTGAGTTTGAGCCCCGCGTCGGGCTCTGTGCTGACAGCTCGGAGCCTGGAGCCTGCTTCAGATTCTGTGTCTCCCTCTCTCTCTGCCCCTCCCCCACTTGTGCCACACCTCTGTCTCTCAAAAATAAATAAACATTAAAAAAAATCAGGGGCGCCTGGGTGGCGCAGTCGGTTAAGCGTCCGACTTCAGCCAGGTCACGATCTCGCGGTCCAGGAGTTCGAGCCCCGCGTCAGGCTCTGGGCTGATGGCTCAGAGCCTGGAGCCTGTTTCCGATTCTGTGTCTCCCTCTCTCTCTGCCCCTCCCCCGCTCATGCTCTGTCTCTCTCTGTCCCAAAAATAAATAAACGTTGAAAAAAAAATTAAAAAAAAAATTAAAAAAAAATTTTTTTATGATAAAATAAAAAGATTAGAATTGTATTGTGTTTGTGTCCTCCACTCTTACAACCCTGAGACATTCTTTAGAATCCTCAGAATTTTAGAATAATGCAATTAATTTGTAAAGTGCAGATTAATTAGGAATCCTCCAGTGGTAATTGTAAGCTTTTGCTATTACTTTATTTCAGAAGTATTTTGCTTCTATTATAAAGCTGATGTATCTTTATTGCAGAAAATGTTTTAACAGTGACTAACAGAATGGCAATTGTTGTTGTTGTTTTTAATCACCTTGTCTCTTCTTATTTCAGTGGACTTCAGTGGTGAACTGTAAATATTCATCTGGCCTATAGGGTGCATCTTACATTGGTAATGCGATTCTGCTCTTTGGTTCTCGCCTGAAAATTCAAGGTGCCATTGTAGGAAAGGGAACCAAATCTGTTTGCTCCCTGGGTTCTGTTTCTCCTGCGGAGGGAGCCCTGCCTTTTTTTACTGCCAGCTTTTCCAGTCCTTAAGTAGTGCTTCTAGGTCCTTCGGTGAGTGTTGGGGTGAATAACCTCAACATAATAGACGGAGAAAATAAATGGCACGTTTTTAAATATGAGGTCATTTTTTAATGAAGAGTCTCTTAAAACCTCGCCTCATTATTCCCGTGGCTACTTTGCCAGCTGTCAGGGGTTTTCTTCACCCTGTCATTCAGGGCACCAGTGCTTGGACAGACGTCAGGTGTGATCAGCTCGATGAGGTGTGCCCCAGTGTTTGTACTTACGCACCTGCTCTTGACTCTTTTCTAGAAAAATTAATACAGCTTAGTGCTTGTGAAGGTGTCCAACTTTATACATGTTTATCTAATTATCTCTAAGGGGAGTTTTTTCTATTCTTTCTCTTCCTTTATTATACATTAGGAAGGAGGATACAATCCTTAGAGGATACAATCCTGTTTTATTAGAAGTGCCCTCCTAGGCAGAAATCAGTGCAGCATGGAGAGTGTGCATCCCTGGAGGGTTCTCGATCACTGTTTACTGGAGTCAACAGAAGGGCGGGGCTCCTTGCAGAGTCCAGAGTCTCCCCTCCCCCTGATCTGGCGGCTCTGATTATATCATCCAGTGGTCCTCACCGCCGTCGACCCTCACAGTCATTCTCATCTCCACAGCAAGCACGTCTAAGACTCAGAACCTTTTGTATTCAGTTTAATGTTTGAGCATTCTTTTTTCTCGGAAATGCATTTCTGAACATTGAAAACATTTTGAACATCTTGAACCTTCTAAAAAGAACATAATGACCATCCATGTATCTGTTAGTTATGCTGTAACAGTTACCAATGTTCTGTTCCCCCTGTTTGAAGAGCGTATTTTTTAAAAATATATTTTTTTTATTATTTTTAATAAAAAAAATTTTTAAACATTTATTTATTTTTGAGAGAGATGGAGTGTGAGTGGGGGAGGATCAGAGAGAGAGGGACAGAGAGAATCCGAAGCAGGCTCCAGGCTCTGAGCTGTCAGCACAGAGCCCAATGCAGGGCTCAGACTCATGAACCGAGAAATCATGACCTGAGCTAAAGTCAGATGCTTAACCAACTGAGCCACCCAGGCGCCCCAAGAGCGTATTTTTAAGTTCATAAATATTCTCTTTCTCACACACACACACACACATACACACACACACACACACAGTGCTGTCATTCTTCAGCTCTCAGGAACTTTTCCCCAGAGGAAACTGAGTTTTGAGCTATGTGGACATTTTGCATGTATCATCCAGGAGAGCTGTTTGTTGTACCAGCAGCACTTGCATCTAACATTTATTGAGCCATGACCATGCGCCCACTGTGTGTAATGTTAGCCTTGCCATCACCTGTCATCCTTCATTGGTCCTGAAGGGGTGCTTCCCCATTTTACAGACACAGAAACTGAGGCTCAGAGGGCTTGAATAAACTTGCCCAAGGTCAACGTAGCCAAATGCTGGCAGAGCTAGAGTTGTCTGGCTCGAAATCGTGACCCTTTACCACGACCCTATTTTACTTCTTACAGAAATTGCAAAGGGGGTGCCTGGGTGGCTCAGTTGGTTGAACGTCGGACTTTGTCTCAGGTCATGATCTCGCAGTTTGTGAGTTTGAGCCCCACATCGGGCTCTGTGCTGACAGTGTGGAGCCTGCTTGGGATGCTCTCTCTCCCTCTCTGCCCCTCCCGTGCTTTCTCTCTCTCTCTCTCTTTCTCTCTCAAAATAAATAAACTTAAAAAATTAAAGTCTGCTTTCATTGGTAACACTTCCATTGAATGATCTGATTTCTTTGCACATTTAGAAATTTTTGCTGTAGCTTCCTGAGAGCTTGATAATCAATCTGCTAACTCTTTTTTAAAGTTTTCAAACCAGACTTTGTCATGGAATTTAATGTTTTTGACATTTACATTCTTCTTGTGAAGAAGGTTTCAAAGGCTCTTCAAAATGCATAGGTTGCCCCCTTATCATTCATAGAGTGCTTGTTGTGTTTTAAATACATGGATATCTTAACTTGGTACACAAGCTTCTAAACCTCTTTTCAAACTGTGGTCAATAAATCTTGGTTGCAGCGGAACCTTTATACCCACCTATTTGACAAAACCCCAATCCCATGTCATCCTGTGTCCCAGCGTCTCTGCTTCTATGGCCCAAACTGCTCAGGTTGGCAACTGTCCTACGATCTCTGGTCTTCAAGTGGGCTGTGTGCTCTGATTCTTTGTGCACAGACAGTTCCCCCTATGGGGATGCCATTTCTTTGTCTTGTCAGGTGGGTGACTCTGTTTAGCCTTCTAAATTATCCTCAGGGTTTTTCTCTTCTGAGAACCTTCCTCTCTTTTTCAGCCGATCTCACCCTCTTTGAATCTGTTGCTGTGCACATCACATTGTATTGTAATCTGTGTCTATAAGTTTTGTTTACTGTTCGAAAGACAACATATCTAGTTTATTTTTTAATTTTTTAAAATTTATTTTTGAGAGAGAGAGACAGAGACCGAGTGCAAGCGGGGGAGGGGCAGAGAGAGGGAGACACAGGCTCTGAGCCATCAGCACAGAGCCGGATGCGGGGCTCGAACCCATGAACCGTGAGATCATGACCTGAGCTGAAGTCGGGCGCTCAACCGACTGAGCCACTCAGGCACCCCTAATTTATCTTTGTACTTCAACAAAGTAGCACACAGTGGGTGTTCAATAGTTGGTGACCGAATGTAGCTTTGTTCCCATCTGTGCTGTGACAGTCACAGTCTGCTAGTGTCAGTTAGTCGTGTATGTATCTGTCCCTCTCACAAGGTGTTAACTTTCTTGAGGCCAGAGGCCGTGTCTCATTCCCCGAAACACCCCTCAGAGAGCACCTGTACTTTGCAGCGTAGGAATTGGTGCTCAATAAACAAGGTTAACAAAGTACTTGGACGATTTAGGTGACTTTGTGTTTTGTTCTCCATGTGACAGTGGAAGTGATCAGGGACTTCATAAAATACACATCCTTGGACTAATCTCCAGGAGTCAGATGTCATTTAGCTGTATATCTTCAGATAGAGGTTGTGGCAGTTTCTGACATTCAGTCAGTAAAACACACATGGAAGAGAATTTCCTGTTTCAGAAGCAAGACGCGGATCCGTCTTGTCTGCCAAAGCGCTGACTAGTGCTAGGGCCCCTGCACACTAGAGCCTTCGGCCATCTAACTTCTGAGGCGCTAACTATAGTTGATAGGGAAAAGTGATGGACAGAAGACTCCTTCTCCCATAAATCTTCCAACATGAGGTATGAGGAAAGAACAACAGCTATCTAGGGTTATTGTTGTAATAGACTCTTACATTGCTTTCTTCGTTTCACTTGTTTGTTAAACTTTCCAGGTCTGGGCTACCTGTTAAATTAAGTACCATCTCCTTATTTCAAGAGCTGGCCCAGTATAGGTCTACCTTATTCTTACAGTCCTGTTTCTGTGTGTGTGTGTGTGTGTGTGTGTGTGTGTGTGTGTGTGTGTCCCCTCTACTCTTATCAAACTGCCTTTCTGAACTTAATTGACTTATGCAACTTTTGAGGGTTTGACCCTTGTTAACATGGGATTTGAACTTCTCTATATGAAATGCTGGTGCAGAGAAATAGCTATTTTTAAATAAGTCATTGAAAAGAGTCTACGTTTTCTAATAATCTCTGAAGTCCTCACTACTATTAAATGCGAGCAGTCTTTGCCCCCACATTTTGGGACTGTGGTGGTAATCGAAGAAAATCTTCACATCTGGATTATGTCTAACTCGCTAATGTAAAAAATCAGTTCTGAGTTCTTACAGTGCCTTCCATTCTGCATGAATATGTAGGATCAAGGGCCGAGGTCATAAAAGGAGCATGTGGCATGACCTCTGCTTTCAGGGAGATTCAAATATAGACAAAATTACTGAGGGGCTTTATGTATGCTGGTAAGTGCTGAGCTGTTTTTTTGACCATAGAGATCCTTGGGGTATAATATCAGAGGTGGTAAAGGCCAAGGTGGTCTCCTCACACAACGTTTGAGGATTTGACACAGTTGAGTTGAGCTTTGAGCTGTGTCTTGGAGAGTGGGGAAATCTAATCAGGCAGATTGGGGAGACAGAAGTGGGATAAAGACATGGAAATGACAGGACTTGTCAGATACCTGGTGTGGGTGACCTTGAAGAGATTCACTGCCCTGCTTATGCTGAGAGAAAGGCAGCTCTGGTGTTCTGTAAAATAGAGCTACTATCCATGTAGAACTGTACCTCCTTCATTTCTTTTTTTTCTCTTTCTTTTTTTTTTGGAAAATGGGGAGAAGTCCATTTGTTTGTTTATTTATTTATTTATTTATTTATTCTTCAATATGTGAAATTTATTGTCAAATTGATTTTCATACAACACCCAGTGCTCATCCCAAAAGGTGCCCTCCTCAGTACCCATCAAGTCCATTTATTTTAACATATAATAAATGTTAGGGAAAAATTTGATATGATTCACTAATTGAAAATAGTACATTTGATTTAGAAAACCCTTTCTTCTTCAGGGACCGTACAAAATTATGAAATGGCTCAAATAATTCCCACCAGGGTTTCATTACTGTGAAACAGTTCCTGCGTAGGAAGGGATTGGAAACATTCTAGTCCAACCCCCTCATTCTATTTTATTTCAGTCTTTAAGTTTTGCATATGATCCTTAGGTAACCTGGCACACAGAGGCAGTCAACATAATGGCCAGCATTTATTGAGGGTATATTAAGTGCCAGCCCGGCATGCACCTCCTTATTTTCTCTCCAAATCCTGGGATCTAGAAACACAACCTTACTGGCTTCCAAACAAATTGTGTTCAGTTTATTTCTTTGGAATACACACACAAAAAGTCTCATGATAACTTACAGAGGATCACATGACTAAAAACAAGGACTTTTTATTATTTTTATTATTATTATTTTTTTAACGTTTATTTTTGAGACAGAGAGAGACAGAGCATGAACAGGGGAGGGTCAGAGAGAGGGAGACACAGAATCTGAAACAGGCTCCAGGCTCTGAGCTGTCAGCACAGAGCCCGACGTGGGGCTCAAACTCACGGACCGCGAGATCATGACCTGAGCCGAAGTCGGCCACTTAACCTGCTGAGCCACCCAGGCGCCCCAAAACAAGGACTTTTTAAAAATGAATGACAAGTTGGGCAGTGAGAGTGGTCAGGAACACACATACTTTTACCTAAGTGTCAATGGAATGCTCCATTTTCTGACGAGTCAGCAACCAAGCCTGTGTCTGTAGGTCAGTGAGGTCTGTTTGAAGAGGTTGTTCTTGTAGTTGATTGAATGTTTGCTTGGCTGAGGATGTTGCCTCTTTCTGAGCCATGCTGGTATCCACGATAAGCTGGATGTTACTGAGAGTTAGATGAAACTGTTGATAAGACTTTTCGATACAATCAACAAAGACCTAATTTAAAAAAGATAATATTGATTATGTTTCTGATAGATGGTTTACGTTATTCATCCTTTCTCATACATTTGTGCGAAAACTTGTATCTTTACGTTGTAATATCCTATTGGTTTTTTCCAAAGGATAACATACTATATTTGGTTGCAGTATAAGTATTACTCATAATGGAAAAATTTTTCTTCACGACTACCAGAGAATGTCATGTGGCCTCTGGGGATTGGGGTAGTAAATGTTGGCTCTGAATTAGGATCACTTAGTTGCTCATCTCTTAATTCACATCTCAAGAAAGGTTTACCGATTAACGAAGTACAGTTTCGGTACACTAAGTGACTTACTTTTCCTTCTTTGGTAAGGATCTTTATTCTAAATTAAACGATGAATAAATTTGGGTAGCAGCAGGTCCATGTAGTGACCTCCCATTTTCCCATGCTCCCCAGTCTCCATTTATTCTTAAGTGATCCCAGAGAACAGAGAAAGGTGGCAGAATCATGTCGTCATTCCTATATGATGTGCTGTCTTTCTAAGGGAAAGGGATATATATTTTTTTCAATACTTATAATGCTGAAATAGGATTGGTTTCCTAATAAGAATAAGGCAAACCATACTGGCATGTCAATGAAGATAGGATAGCTTTACTGTTAGACAGCTCAGGGGGTGAATATACTACTGACTACGAAACAGCACTGTACTTTGCTGCTGGTGATGATTGTCATACAGTTCTAGCATGAAAGAAGCACACAAAAACTCTGGAGAGACCCCTGGGATTCCTGTTAGCACATTCGACCTCCATTAGATTGCTTGACTCATCACAGCCTTCACATAAAATGTTTATTTTATTAACTTGGTCCATGCTGTTTCATATGATTGCCTTATTATAACCCAAGTGACTCGTCTGTCCTTTGTTAAGTAAAGCAGTGATTTAAACGGCTTTTAGGGACGCCTGGGTGTCTCAGTTGATTGAGCATCTGACTTCAGCTCAGGTCATGATCTCACAGTCCGTGAGTTCGAGCCCTGCATCAGGCTCTGTGAAACAGAGCCTGGAGCCTGCTTCGGATTCTGTGTCTGCCTCTCTCTCTGCCCCTCCCCTGCTCATGCTCTGTCTCTCTCTGTCTCAAAAATAAATAAAAACATTAAAAAAAAAATTAAGTGGCTTTTAAAAAGTAAGGCAAGCAAAATTAGAGAAGGTTTAGTCAAAAGTACTGTGCATACTGGTTTCATTATTGTTCTACCTGCTCAGAACAGATGCCTTCCAGAACAGTGTTCCACTTAAGGAAATTTTGTTGGCAGAAACCTTTAAGTTTATGCACAAAGCAAAGATCCATGGCTTTCTTAGATTAAAAGCACTCGTGCCTTTTTAGTATAACATCCATAAATGTTTATCCTGCTTGAAAGGGTAGATAGAATGTTGACACTTACTTGATGGCAGCCAGAAATACCCGTTTTTCTCGATAGGGTCCCCTCTAAAACCTGACGATAAAAAATCACAGTCCCATTGTGCCTGTCTGAAGTAATGACGTAAAGGATCCTTTAAGCTCAGTCATACAATTTCAAGAAGATGATAAAGCTTCATCTTTATGGAATGTCATGGTTTTCTTTCCCTCTGTTTAAAACTTTGGATTGTCCACCTGATTTTGGAATGCATGGACATTCTTTCCTTGCCGCTGAGCTCCGGGTTTTATTTGGGGCCCTCAGAGCTCTGTGAGGAGTGCTGCGCCCAATGCTGGAGAAAGGTCACCGTGCTATTTTTGCCTGTACCTTTTGATTTCCATGCCCTGTGCCCTGGAAAATCCATTTTCGTATCCTTCAGGTCTTATTCCTTGTGAAGAAGGAATAAAGCCACGGGGAAAACTCCCCCATTTCTACTTAACGATAATTTTACAGTTTATGTATTGATGATACTGGAGGCTGATTAAAAACACCCACGTCAGGAAGGCTAAGAACTAACTGTCAGAGGCTCACATTTTATAAAAATCATAGTTCAGCTTTTTAATTTCATATACATGGAAAACGTTTACAAGGCAAGTCAGCGCACTGGTTTGTTACTTCGAAAACGGTTTGCTTTTTGGAATTTCCTCCAGGTGGCAATTCCAGTCATTTGGGGGGATATTAACATGTAAAAATGTGCTTGTGTGGCTGGTTATGGGGGGAGGCTAGCTTTTCAGTTTCTCTTCAGTGATGAAATACATGAAAATTGTTGAGAACTGTGGCTTTCAAATGGGGAAAAAAATCCCATGTGAATTAGAATATTTATCAAAGGAAATATACATATATTGTAACACCAATTTAAGAAAATTTAAACGTGGAAATTAATTTAAAAGTGTTTGACCAGGTACAATAGGACTGTACATGCTTTCTTTATCTGGATGCTTTTCTGTTGGCATTTTTTAGAATCATTAAGAATACCTCTGAGTGACTGAATCCATTCTCTGTAAGCCAGGAAAGAAACCCATTATGCCTGTAATATATTTTTGAGCAACTATAATAGTTTATCACTTCGGGCAGCAAAGTGAATTTGGCTTCTCATCTTTGTAGAGTGTCCTTCAGACCATGTTACCAAGATGCTGAGTTTCCGTTCTGTTTTTTCTTTTTCATTGCTTCCCTCTGATGTGGCTGCTGTGTTGACAACCCTTTCTACTTCTGCTGCTGAAATTTTTTGTTTCCATCATTAAGGAAACCTCCCAAGGTAAGCGCTGAAATGGAATTTGACACTCATATTAAGTGTGCACGTATCCAGGACTTCATCCATCACAGTAACCCATGTGGAATACCTCTCCCATTGAGAAGAAAAATCGGCGTTCTCATTAAAACTTAAACCATGAAAAAACAATTAATGTCGGTAATGATATAAAATTGGAATGCCGTCCGCGTTTACAAAGCACTTTCATACATTATTTTTTTCTTGGAATTAATGCTCTGGTCCTCAGAGCAAACCCATCAGCTTACTGTTTCTATTTTATCAATGATGAAATGAGGCTCAGAGAGATGAAACTGTGTCTTAATTCACACATTGAGTAAGCGGAGAAGCTGGGACCACAGAATCACCACCTAGAGAATGGAAGGACAAAACTGGTAACAGCCTAGAATGATTGCTGACAGGGACAGATGATCTTTTCTATGCCCTACCAAGAGTAGTTGATAGCATCAGGAAAATTCTCCAGACTTTCAGGTAGCGTTAAGCCATCCACAAACTCTGGCTTCTCATTGGAGTTTCTTGGGCCTCACAAAGTCCACTGGCTGGAATCGTTTTCCTTGCTCCAGCCAGCCTTCAGTGGTATGTTTACCAGTGAGCAACCTACGGGTTAGAGAGTAGGTGGGGAAAAAGAATATGAGAAGGAGGGGATCTGAATGATCAACTCCTGAATAATTGAAGACTGATTTTGTTACTGGTGAGTATTTTATTGGGTATCAAGGGACACTTAGTGCCAAAAGGAGGGAGAAATTCAACCAGTCCCTCACCAATAAGGCTGGTTATAGAGCTTTGGTTCCTGAGAAGGAGTCAAGACAGGCTACACACCCAACACACAATGTCTGGTCAGAATCTAAGACATGCTGGGGAGGGTAAGGAATTCAGAATAGATTTGGCTTACTTGCATCTAGGGCTATGAAGGAAAGTCTAACTTAGCTTTTAGAGTAATGGAAACTCAGCAAAATGCTAAATGTTACCCTTTATGTTTATTGAAGGAGATATAGGAATTGTCCTTGGCACTTAGGAGTTTCAACTCCAGCAAAGGTACATATCCAACAAATAATATGAGATCTTTAAGAAAGAGGAAATAGGGGCGCCTGGGTGGCGCAGTCGGTTAAGCGTCCGACTTCAGCCAGGTCACGATCTCGCGGTCCGTGAGTTCGAGTCCCGTGTCGGGCTCTGGGCTGATGGCTCAGAGCCTGGAGCCTGTTTCCGATTCTGTGTCTCCCTCTCTCTCTGCCCCTCCCCCGTTCATGCTATGTCTCTCTCTGTCCCAAAAATAAATAAACGTTGAAAAAAAAATTTAAAAAAAAAAAAGAAAGAGGAAATATATGATGTTATAGGAATGTAAGCACTGGCATCTGGCCAAATCTGGGGAATTAGAATGTTCTCCCTGAGCAATTATTGATGTGGACATGGTCCCTAAAAGTTGCAGTCAAAAAAGTGTCTCTGCTACTCAGAAAGATGTGAGTGACCTTAAGCAGCTCTTCCTTCCCTCACTCTTGGTCTTAGAGGTTTCAAAACAGACTGCCATCCTTGTGATACATTTAATTCTTTCCCCACAGAAAAAGGCAACGAAATCCTGAGCAATTCTACACATTCACAGTGAAATTAAAAAGAGGCACAAAAACACATTTTTAAAAAATCACTAATTTCTTTATACCTAAGAATTTTCTAGGTTACTTTCTATTCAGTATATAGAGCTTACTGGTTTTCCTAGGTGTTCTGTTGATAGTTCAGGAAGTATCATGAAATTTTCAAAATAAAATCAATATTAAATCACCACATTGAAATCTATAGATGCATACTGTAAGACACACCTGAGAATTATAAAGATCACCTTAAAATCAAATAAGTGACACAATAGAGTCATATTTTTTAAAAAGACATTAAAATAAATAAGGTCTTTTCTTGCAGAAACTGAAATATTGAAAGCAAATTGGAAAGGGAATGGTGTTTTTAATGATGATTATATAAACATGAAATTTTATGGATTTAAAACAGTGAGATTCAGACATGCTAAATTAGCAAAATCTTAAAAGACTGGTTGGTTCAATTTAGCAAATAATTGTTCTGGGCAGGGGATACAATACTGCATGAATGAGACCTGATCCTAGCATTCTAATGGGGGTGGGGTAACATGCACAATTTAATATAAACTCAATTGTGTTAAAGGCCACAAGAGGCAAAATATTTGTGGAAGTCATAGGATGAAGGATCCCATTCTGACTTCAGCAGATCCGAGGATAGCTAGGACTGGACCTAATATTAAAAACCTGTGCTTGAAGGCACTGGAGAAATACCAAGTTAGTGAAGAATTACCAAACCAAGATCGAAGAGAAGGTAGAAATGTAGAGGAGTGAACCTGGTGTTTGGGTGTATCCCATTCAGACAGAGCAGTTTAAAGGCAAAGTAGTGTTTCTCACAGCCTCATGGGGTCTGGGGAGCCGAGGAGGACAAAAATGTTAGAGCTCAGAGTTTGCCAGAGGTGGAGTCCTTGGTAAACTCTTTATACTTTGGCTTGGCGGAATGGATTGAGACCCAGCCTTGGCTGGAGTATAAAGATGAAATAGAAATAAACAGTCTTCACATGGATTCCTGTGTGGTTATGAGTTCTTTGTGTGATCCAGGAAATCTCAAGCACTAAAAATGGATCAAAGCAATCCTAGAATGGAGGTTCTTATAGGCACCCAGAAGAAGCAGATGTAATCCCAAATCTCTGAAGATTCCACAGACCATTTTAAAAATACAGTGTCTGCACACAATCAAAGACAAAGAAAGAGGTGCATTACAAGATAAGGTAACATGAATAGGAAATAGCAGAAACAATAAAATGTAGAAATAGACCCACAGATGCTTCAGATGTTCAAATTGTTAAGCATGAACTTTAACTATGCTTAGTATATTTAAAGAGATAAAAGATAAGATTTTAAAATGTTGGAGAGGGTTAGAAACCATAAAAAGTGACAAAACAGATTTGGAAAATAATCCAATAGAAATGTTCACCCTGACAAACCCAAAACCAAAATTAAGAACTTAGGGTTTAGCTGCAGACAACATCCAGCTGAAGAGAGAGTTAAATAACTAGAAGATAGGTTAGTAGAAAATACCAAAATGAAATACGAAAGAGGTGCTGGGACAACTAGACATCAGCATACACAGAAATGAATTTATATATAGACTTTATACCCTTCGTAAGAATTAATTCAAAATGGATCATAGACCTAAATATAAAATGCAAAATTATAAAGCTTCTAGAAGATAACATACGAGAGATCTAAGAGATCTTGGGGTTGCTGATGACCATTTAGGTTCAGCACCTAAAGTGTGACCTGTAAAAATAAAATTGACTAGTGGGACTTCGTTAAAAGTATACACTGCTATGACAGCACTCTAAAGAGAATGAAAAGGGGCGTCTGGGTGGCTCAGTTGGTTGGGCGGCTGACTTTCGCTCAGGTCATGATCTCATGGTTCGTGAGTTCAAGCCTCGCATCGGGCTCTGCGCTGACAGCTCAGAGCCTGGAGCCTGTTTCAGATTCTGTGTCTCCCTCTCTCTGACCCTCCTCCGTTCATAGTCTGTCTCTCTCTGTCTCAAAAATAAATAAACGTTAAAAAAAAATGTAAAGAGAATGAAAAGAAAGCCATATACTGGGAGGAAATATTTGCAAAACACATCTGCTAAAGGACTCTTACCCCCACCTAAAAAATATATATGTGTGTGTGTGTATAAAGCTCTTAAATTTCAATAGTAAGAAAATGAACTACCCAATTAAAAAAAGGGCAAAAGACCTGAACAGACATTTCACCAAAAAAGATACACAGATGGCAAACACGGACATGAAAAATGCTTCACATCATATGTCATTAGGGAATTGAACATTAAAACAACAATGAGATGCCACTGCATACCTATAAGAATGACTAAAATCCAGAGATCTGGCAATCCCAAAGCTGATAAGGAGAGCCCTAGGAATTGTCATCCATTGCTGGTGAGAATGAAAAGTGGTATAGCCACTTTGGAAGACCGTGTGGAAGTTTATCATAGTGCTAAACATATTCTTATCATGTAGCTGTGTAATCCTGCTTCTAGGGATTTACTAAAATGAGCTGAAAACTTCTATCTATACAAAAACTACTCATGAATGTTTACAGCAACTTCATTTATAATTGCCAACAACTGGAAGCAACTAGGATGTTCTTCAGTAAGTAAATGGAAAAACAAACTGTGGTATGTCCATACAATGCAATACTGTATGAATTACCAAGCCACGGGAAAACATGGAGGAACCGTAAATGCATAGTGCTAAATGAAAGAAGCCAATCTGAAAAGGCTACATACTGTATGATTCCAATTACATGACATTCCGGAAAAGGCAGAACTACAGACATTAAAAATGTGTGGTGTACCTGAGACAGTACCCATAGCTCATGGCAGCTCCAGAGTGACTGTTGAATGAATGAGGGGAAGGAAGGAAGGAAGGAAGGAAGGAAGGAAGGAAGGAAGGAAGGAAGGAAGGAAGGAAGGAAGGGAGGGAGGGAGGGAGGGAGGAAGGAAGGAAGGAAGGAAGGAAGGAAGGAAGGAAGGAAGGAAGGAAGGAAGGAAGATCTATTGGAGCAGAACGACACCCACTAGTTTAGCAGAAAAAAGGTGCAAGTGATGGACAGAGCCACTTTGCTAGAGGCTAAGCCAGAGAACTGTCTGCCCTGATTCCATTCTCAAGAAGATCCAAATGCCTGGCCACTCTGTCATCTTGTTGCTTCTTTCTGACTTGACCTCAAAGTGTGCATTAGATCTTGCAAAGCTCCCCAGCAGCATGGATTCTCTTGTCATTAATTTGTGTTTTAAGGATTTTTTTTTTTTTTTCTGTGTGTTGTCTGTTTGGGCAGTTGTTGAAATTTCATCTAATGATGTGATGTTGGTGAATAATGATAATCACCCACCTGCAACAATGCACTGCTTCAATTATGTGTAAGAATTTTGTGCATTTTACTAAGAAATGTTTGGAGATAGGAGTGCTGATTAGGAGAAGGCAGAGGCTATCATTTTGAATATTTGGTTGAGTTAGCACTATTCCTCCCCAACGTTATACAGGAAAGGTCTCGTATTCTTTATACTCTTAGAATGCTATTTCCATTGTTAGTATTAATAGTAGGTATCTTTTTTTTTTTAATTTTTTTTTTCAACGTTTTTTATTTTTTGGGGACAGAGAGAGACAGAGCATGAACGGGGGAGGGGCAGAGAGAGAGGGAGACACAGAATCGGAAACAGGCTCCAGGCTCTGAGCCATCAGCCCAGAGCCTGATGTGGGGCTCGAACTCCCGGACCGCGAGATCGTGACCTGGCTGAAGCCGGACGCTTAACCGACTGCGCCACCCAGGCGCCCCAATAGTAGGTATCTTTAACTCAGTTCTTGTAATATGCCAGATTCATTTAAAATCCAAATTAAAATTCACTGAAAACTTGGTTGCCTTCAAAGAGAAAAAAAAAAATCTGTGATTGTCAAGGGGAGCAGGAGGAGAGAAGGCATGAATAGGTGAGGCACAGGATTTTAGGGCAGTGAAATAATTTTTTATAATACTATAATGGTGGGTATATGACATTTATGCATTTATCAAAACTCATAGAACTGTATAGCTCAAAAGAGAGAATCCAAATGTAAACTATGGAGGTTACTTATTAATACTGTATCAATATTGGTTCATCAACTATAATAAGTGTAACAAACTAACCCAGTTATTAATAGGTAAAACGATTGGGGGTTTACCCAAGCAGAGAGAGTATATGGGAACTCTGCACCATCTGCTCAGTTTTTCTGTACACCTAAAATTGCTTTAAAAAATAGTGTAGGGAGCCATGAGTGGCTCAGTAGGTTGGGTGTCAGATTTCAGCTCAAGTCATGATCTCACAGTTCATGGGTTCAAGCCCTGCATCAGGCCCTACACTGACAGTGCAGAGCTTACTTGGGATTCTCTCTCTCTTTCTCTCTCTCTCTCCCTCTCTCTCTCCCCCCGACCTCTCCCCCACTTGCACTCTGTCTTTAGAAATAAGTAAACTTAAAAAAATTATTTTAAATAGCCCATTATTATGAAAAAATAAATGTAATCACCACATCAACAGAAAAAGAAAACCATACGATCATCTCAGTAGATGCAGAAAAAGAGCATTTGACAAAAATTCAACATTTATTTACAAACTTGAAGCAAGCTAGAGGGACACAGAATCCTCCTTAATGTGGTGAACAGCATCCATTGAAAATATACAGCTGTCATCATACTTAGTGGTGAAAGATTCACCACTTTCCACCTAAGATAAGCAATAAGGCAAGGATATTGCTTTAGCCACTTTCATTTAGCATTGACTGGAGGTCCTCGCCAGTGTAATAAGGCAAGAAAAAGAAATAAAAGATACTTAGATTGGAAAGGAGGAAGCAAAAGCCTCTTTTTTTTCTTTATTTTTTAAAAATTTTATTTTTTATTTTTAAAAATTTACATCCAAATTAGCATATGGTGCAACAATGATTTCAGGAGTAGATTCCTTACTGCCCCTTACCCATTTAGTCCACCCCCCCCACCTCCTCCAGTAACCCTCAGTTTGTTCTCCTTATTTATGAGTCTCTTCTGTTTTGTCCCCCTCCCTGTTTATATATATATATATATATATATATATATATATATATATATATATGTGTGTGTGTGTGTATATATATATATACACACATATATGTATTTTGTGTGTTTTAATATTATTTTTGTTTCCCTTCCCTTATGTTCATCTGTTTTGTCTCATACGATTTTTGTCTTTCTCTGACTAATTTCACTTAGCATAATACCCTCCAGTCCAATTCCATCCATGCAGTTGCAAATGGCAAGATTTCATTCTTTTTGACTGCTGAGTAATACTCCATTTTGTATATATACTACATTTTCTTTATCCGTTCATCCATCGATGGACATTTGGGCTCTTTCCATACTTTGGCTATTGTTGATAGTGTTGCTATAAACATGGGAGTTCATGTGTCCTTTTGAAACAGCACAGCTGTATCCCATGGATAAATGCCTAGTAGGGCAATTGCTGGGTCGTAGGGTAGTTCTATATTTAGTTTTTTGAGGAACCTCCATACTGTTTTCCACAGTGGCTGCACCAACTTGCATTCCCAAAAAGCATCTTTATTTGTAGCCATTATGGTCACCTACTTGGAAAACATTAAGAAACCTCCAAACAACCTCCTAGGACTTACAAATGGCAAGGTGGCAGGAAAAAGGTCAAAATACAAATTGTATTTTTCTATTCTAGCAATGAGCAATTAGAAAAAATTTAACAAATCCAGTAATTTATAAGTGTTAAAAACATTACATACTTAGGTATATACTTAATGAAAAATGCACAAGACCTTTTTATTAAAACCCCACATATATATAGTCATTTGATTGTAGATGGATGTGCCAAGAGATAGAGCAAAGAGTATCAGCTGTGTTCACATAATGATAAGGCACAGAGTCAGACCAACAGTACATGAAGGGGAGGAGTCTTGGGTGACATCCTGGAAGGCCTTGATGCCAGGGTTGGCCCTTGTGCCTTCCGTGTCTCTCTGCTGCCTATTTTGAATAAAGCAGGGGCATAGTTGAGGCTCTGTTTTGGTAGATTAATGTCAAAGCAGAGCATAGAATAAATTGGGTTTGGTGAGTTGGGAAGGGGTTGGAGGTGGTATTTTGATATTCAATAAAATGTGCGAGAAAAGAGGTGATAAGGGTCTTCACTGAAGCAGTGCCAGGACACTGGAGAAGAGGAAGGGGAAAATTATCAAGATGTTGTAGAAATAGAGCATCCAGATAGGGGCACTTGTACCCCAGTGTTTCTAGCAGCACTCTCAACAATAGCCAAATTATGGAAAGAGCCTAAATGTTCATCAACTGATGCATGGATAAAGAAATTGTGGTTTATATACACAATGGAGTACTACGTGGCAATGAGAAAGAATGAAATCTGGCCTTTTGTAGCAACGTGGATGGAACTGGGGAGTGTTATGCTAAGTGAAATAAGCCATACAGAGAAAGACAGATACCATATGGTTTCACTCTTATGTGGATCCTGAGAAACTTAACAGAAGACCAGGGGGCAGGGGAAGGAAAAAAAAAAAAAAAAAAGAGGTTAAAGTGGGAGAGAGCCAAAGCATAAGAGACTGTTAAAAACTGAGAACCAACTGAGGGTTGATGGGGGGTGGGAGGGAGGGGAGGGTGGGTGATGGGTATTGAGGAGGCACCTGTTGGGATGAGCACTGGGTGTTGTATGGAAACCAGTTTGACAATAAATTTCATATATTGAATAAAAATTAAAAAATAAAAATAATTTGCATGTCAAAAAAAATAAATATTAATTGCCTCACAAAAAAAAGAAAAAGAAATAGAGCATCCAGGACTTGGATGCTGAAAGCATATAGAAGACGATATAACAGAGGCAGAGAGGACTATGGAATTTGAAACCAAAGGACTGAAAATCCAGCAGGGACGCAAGAAGAAAGGGCTGCTTTGGTGCCAGGACAAGTTGACAGGTTCGGTTTTAGAGTGGGTTAAATTGGGAATGATGGCAAAGCATCTGCTATCAATGCCTTGCAAGTTGTACAAGGTTTGCAGTCTCTGCCCCAGAAAGGTCAGGTAGATTCTTGTGTAGAGGAGATAGGAGGTGGAAGGAAGGAGTATCTATGAAGTTGTCAAGGAAGAGAGGATTAAGAGAAACAGAAGACAGAGAATGGAGGCTAGCACCTTGGAACTCATCCTGCTCTGGTGAATGGAGAGAGGAGGAAGAACCAGTAAGTATTAAGGGAGACCAGATGCTCATGTGTGGCCCTGCTGGTGGGGGTGGCATTTAGGGTACTTAGACACTTGCTGTTTCCAAATTAGATTTCTTTTGTTTTTAGAAGTTATTTTTTCTAGGGATGCCTGGGTGGCTCATTTGGTTAAGCATCCAACTATTGGTTTCAGCTCAGGTCACGATCTCACGGTTTATGAGTTTGATCCCCACATCAGGCTCTGCACTGACAGCTCGGAGCTTGCTTGAGATTCTCTCTCTCTCTGCCCCTCCTGGGCTCCCTCCCCCTGCCCCTTTCAAAATAAATAAGTAAACTTAAAACAACGTTATCTTTTCTAGTGTTAAGGCAAGGAAAAGATGAAGATATTTCTCTGGTTGACTTTTAAAAAGTTAGATCAAATTTTTTTTTATATATATAGCGTGTGAATATAGCATGTTAGGATGGTAAGGGAAATTATTTATATTTGTATAAATTGTCTTGTGCTGTGCATTTGGATTTTTCTCTTTGGCTAGTGTTATGTTTTGTAAGGGTGTACTCCTGGACAGAGAGACATTTATTTCAGTGTAGGCCAAAGCACATACCTCTTAATCTCGCCAGTAGCTCTTATGCGATGTTTATAGGAGTGTGTCCTGTTTCCCTTGAAAAGTAAGCTTTTAGGCAAACATGGAGATACTTGCTGTATGCCTCCTCGTTAGTTAAAACAAAAAACAAAATGGTTCTGTCTCATAATTTTCAGGGTTGAGGTAGGAGTGTTTTTCCTTATCAGTGGGACTAGTTTCGTTTTGTTTTTTTTTTTTTTATTTTTTTTAGCGTTTATTTATTATTGAGAGAGAGAGAGAGAGAGAGAGAGAGAGAGAGAGAGAGAGGCAGAGAGAGAGAGAGAGGCACACAGAGCATGAGCAGGAGAGGGGTAGAGAGAGGAGGAGACACAGAATCCAAAGCAGGCTCCAGGCCCTGAGCTGTCAGCACGGAGCCCGACGCGGGGCTCGAACTCACGAACTGTGAGATCATGACCTGAGCCGACGTCGGTCGCCCAACCGACTCAGCCGCCCAGGCGCCCCTCAGTAGGACTCATTTTGAGTCTGAGGCTTTTGTTTCAGGGGTGTTAATCGCCTGTTTGTTCAGCCACCTTCTCGTAAACTTTGGATTTTGGCAGGAGGTGGTACAGAGGGAGAGAGGACACACGTGTGTAGAGAATCACTATCTAATTATGCCCTCACACATGCTCTGTCGTGGGAGACCAGAAAAATGTCCTCAGTCACAGTAGCTTTGCCTTCAGAAAGGAACTGGTTCTGGTCCCCCCTGTTGGCCCTCAGAAGGTCTGGCACGTTCTGGGATCTTCCCTTCCTGCGCTTCGTCATATCTGGCACGAGTGTCTTTCCTTTGGAGCTACATTGAAGCGCACAGAAACACAAGTGAATTCTCCTTCCTCTTCCTGTTTTCTCCTCTCTGTCAGTGTTTATGGAACAACTTCCATGTGCCACAGGGTGCACTGTAGGGCTGGGGGAGGTTTCTGAACTCAGACCATTCAAACCCTCCTCTTCAAAGAGGAGATGAAGCCTAAGGGAATGGATTTGGCCAGAACCATCCAGGGACAGAGCTTGGCCCCAGCCCTAGGCTCTCTGGTCTCCTGTACTTTCTGTTAGAACACATGGTTAGTGTAAAGCAGGTTTTCTATTTGTTGGCTTTTACGGAGCAAAGACAGCAGGAAGGAGTAGGAAGGAAAAGTCGGGCGAGGATGTAAATCTGCAAGATCACTTCCTTTAGACTCATCTCCTTTTCTTTTTTTAAATTTTTTTTTTTAAACCTTTATTTATTTTCGAGACAGAGAGAGACAGAGCATGAACGGGGGAGGGTCAGAGAGAGGGAGACACAGAATCTGAAACAAGCTCCAGGCTCTGAGTTGTCAGCACAGAGCCTGACACGGG
Organism: Felis catus; assembly: GCF_018350175.1. Lineage (NCBI taxonomy): Eukaryota > Metazoa > Chordata > Mammalia > Carnivora > Felidae > Felis > Felis catus. The sequence goes on from NC_058372.1 coordinate 11,378,296, forward strand.
GCTCGAACTCACGGACCACGAGATCACAGCCTGAGCTGAAGTCAGACGCTCAACCGACTGAGCCACCCAGGCGCCCCATAGACTCATCTCCTTTTCCACTCAGTTTGCTTTTTTTTCTCTCTCTAAACTCTCGATCATTATGTTTAACGTCTCATAAATTAGTGTATGATTTATTTGGATATTTGGTGATGTTAATTAAACTCACCTTAAATTTTTTTTTTTTTTTAATTTTATCTTCAAGTGTGTTCAGGACCAGGTGTGCTTAGGAACTTCAAGCTGTTTGATCCCTCTTATATTTCCATAAGTTTGTTGGCAAAGTCATGAGCGGACGAAAATGACATTATATGGCGGGCTCTATCCGTTACAGAGTCATACCAAAACCCTGACTGTGCAAAATTTGCTCGTGAAAAAGGGAGGGGGCAGTCTTCCCATAGAGACAGTTTGCCGTCTTAAGTGTGGTTTAACTGTTTTCACAGTCTGTGACCTGCCATCAATTTCTATTGCCTCGACCACTTCACCTTGTGCATTTCTTGAAAGCTAAATGTTGGCCTCTGACGAGAGGAATTCTAAACCTACGCTGTGCAGTCTAGCAACTGTGTAGCCACACGTGACTTTCCAGCGTGTGCTGTGTGGCTGCACAGGACTGAGATGTGTTGCAAACACAAAATGCACATCAGACATGAAAGATTTAGTATGAGAAAAAAAAATACACAAGGTAAATATTTGGGATATATCAGGTTAAATAAAAATATTAACATTTGTTTTTATCTATTTTATTTTATTTTTAGCATTTATTTAGTTTTGAGAGAGTGTGCATGGGAGAGGGGCAGAGAAAGAGAGGGAGACACAGAATCGGAAGCAGGCTCCAGGCTCCGAGCTGTCAGCACAGAGCCCGACGCACGGCTCGAACCCACGAACCGTGAGACCATGACCTGAGCCAAAGTTGGACACTTAACCAACTGAGCCACCTAGGCACCCCTCTATTTTTTAATGTGTGCATGAAGACATTTTCAACTACATAGGTAGCTCACGTTACCTCTGTCGGACGGCGATGTTTGCGGCCAAACACATGGCTGAGGCTGGACATCTTTTCAGCATCCATCCACCCTAAAGCAGCACCACAGCCAACCCTCACATTTCCGCCTTTATGTCCGGGTCCACGAGTGTTTCAGCTGCATGAGCTCCGTGGCAGCATAGTCCCCCTGCTCTGTGTTTTTCCCAGGAATCATCTTTTCCTTACCCATTCAGAAGTCATTTATTAGACAAGTATTAACGGAGAACATTTGTGAAAAGTCTTGCATGAGGAGGTTGTGGGGTTCAAGAGGCGATTCAACTTGTGGCCCCTGCCCTCCAGAAATCATAACACGGAAAGGAAGTTTCAACCTCTCAGCCCTGTAGGTAACAAAAGAGAGATGATGATGAACATCATTGGCTCTTTCAGAGTTTTTTTTGTCTTCCGAGGAAGAAAGGCTCGAGGAGCGTATTCACGTATGGGTGTGGTTTTCAAAAGGCATGGCATCCAAGAGGTATTTGAGGAACAGAAACAAGTAATGGCTGTTAAGGGAAAATTGTTTCTCTAGTCACAGCACTGATCCAATGTGTGGGATTTCCACAATAAGTGATTCTCTAATTCTGTTTGGACACCCACACGATATCCTACAAGTTAATTCAGCTTTGACACTGACTGCCTGCCCAGAGTCAGCCCAGACTGCACAGGTTCAGGGCGGGGGGCTCAGTCCCGGAAGACCACCCTCACTTCAGGCCCTATAGTCAGCGGGCCCCCAGGTTACCAGTACTCCCATCTGACTTTGCTACAAATCACAGCCTCCCAAGACACTGCCTCAGGTTCAGTAATTTGCTAGAATGGCTTTCAAAACCCAGGGGAATGTTTACTTGGGTTTACTGGCTTATCATAAAGGGTACAGTTGAACAGCTAGATAAAGAGGTGTGCAGGGCAAGGTCTGGAAATGTCCCAGGCACAGGAGTTGGAGTGTCATCTTCTGGTACATGGATGCATTCGCCAAACCTGAAAACTCTGAATCTTGTTATTTAGGGGTTTTGATGGAGGTTTCATCTCAGCTCCTAACTAATCTCTAGTTCCTCTCCCTTTCCCAGAGAACTGGGGTGGGGGCGGGGGGGCTGTGGGGTTGACAGTTCCAAGCTTCTAGTCGAGGCTTGGTCTTCCTGGCAGCTCACCCCCTTCAAGAAGCCATCCAGGAGACCACCACGTGTCGCCTCACTTAGAGCAACAGAGGATCCTGTCACTAGGCGAATTCCAGGGGATTTAGGAGATCTGTGTCGGGAACTAGGGATGAAAACCAAGAATATATTTATTACTATATCACAAGTGCCGCGGGAAGGTGTAAACTCAGCGTAGATTGTAGAGTACGGGAAATAGAAGTTTCGTATTAAAAACTAGGAAAGCAGGTAGCTCATAGAGGGCTTGGGAGTCTGTGTCATTCCGGCCGGCTATGCAGAATCATTTAGGATTTTTGTATCAACAGGTTATATGGGGGGGCCTGGATGGCTCGGTCAGTTAGGCGTCTGACTTCTGCTCAGGTCATGATCTCACGGTTCATGAGTTCGAGCCCCACATCAGGCTCTGTGCTGACAGCTCGGATCCTGGAGCCTGCTTCAGATTCTGTGTCTCTCTCTTTCTCCGCCCCCCCGTCCCCCACTTGCACACACATATTCTCTCTCTCAAAAAACAAAAACAAAAACATTAAACAAAGTTACATGGTGGGTGGGGCGCCTGGGTGGCTCACCTGACTCTTGATTTCGGCTCAGGTCATGATCTTGTGGTCATGAGATCGAGTCCCATGTCAGGCTGTGTGCTGGGCATGGAATCTGCTTAAGATTCTCTCTTTCCACCTCTGTACTTTCCCAGTTTGCCTGAGGGTGCGCTCGCTCGCGCTCTCTCTCTCTCTCTTTCTCTCTCTCTCCCTCCCTCCCTCCCTCCCTCCCTCTCTCTCCTAAAAAACAATATCATCAGAGGCATGCAAATCAAAACCACAATGAGATACCACCTCACACCTGTCAGAATGGATAAAATCTTTTGATAATAGAAAAACAAAAAAGTCTTGGCAAGGAAAAAAAGGAACCTTTTTGCACTGTTGGTGGGAATGCAAACTGGTGTAGCCGCTCTGGAAAACCAAGTGTGGAGGTTCCTCAAAGAAAGAAAAATAGAGCTACCATATGATCCAGTGATTCAACTACTGGATATTTACCCAAAGAATAAAAAAATATATATATTAATTCAAAGGGATATATGCATCCTATATTTATTGCAGCATTATTTATAATGGTCAAATTATGAGATCAGTCCAAGTGTCCATTGATAGATGAATGCATAAGGAAGATGTGGTATGTATATGTGTGTATCTATCTATATAGAGAGAGATGACGGAATATTAGTCAGCCATAAAAAGAATGAAATCTTGCCATTGTCAATGACAGGGATGAATCTAGAGAGTATAATACTAAGTGAAATAAGTCAGTCAGAGAAAGACAAATACCATATGTGGCATTTAAGAAACAAATGAACAAAACAGAGACAAACCCAGAACCAGGCTTAACTGTAGAGAGCAAATTGATGGTCACCAGAGGGGAGGTGGGTGGGGGGATGGGTGAGAAAGGTGAAGGCGATTGAGAGTGCACTCACTGTGATGGGCGCTGAATGATGTGTGGGATTGCCAAGTCATTATATTGTACTCTTAATACTAATAAAACATGATGTCAACAGCACTGGAATTAAAGAAAGCTTTTTAAAAGTCACATGATCAGAGCACGCATGAAATTAATCTGGCTGCAGGACGTAGGATAAATTATGAGTGTAGAATATCAGGTGAGAGCAATCGAGATTCACTTTATAATAACCACTTTGTGTGTCCATCAGCTTATGCGTGATGCAGTGGTAACTCTTCAGTCACTACTCAGTGGCTTGAGACCACTGAGGTTTATTTCTTAGATGCTCTATGTCAGCTGAGGTCAGCTGTGGCCCTGCACCATGTGGCTTCGGTCTGGGCGCCCATCTAGAGGAGCAGTCCTTATGTAGGATGTGCTATTACTTCGGCAGAGAGAAAAAGAAGAGAACCAGGCAGTGGCCTCTTACCTGGCTCTGAACTGGCAACATCTCTGTCCACGTTTAATTGGCTGAAGCAAGTCACATGGCCAAGCCTGATGTCAGTAAATCAGGGATTATATTCCTCCTACTAGAGCACTGCAGTCACATCAGGCAGGGATGTGTAATCCCCTTTCAGGGAGGACAGTGACTAATCTGGAACAGTAATACAATCCATTACACTTTGTCATCCTAAGTCACATTTGTTAAAAAGCAAAACAAAACAAAAACAAAAACAACAAGAAAAACCTCCCAAGAAACAACAAAATCCTCAGAATCATGCTGCTGTACATTTCTGAATTGAAACTTCTATAGGCTCTCTGCCTGTCTCCTCTTTCCTTCTCTCAGACTTTGTTCAGAGGCAGATGTCCCCACTGTAACCGTGTGCCTCTCTAGATGCCTAGAGATACAGCTGAACGGCTACCAGGTTCATGGACTACAGACCCCATCTCTCTTGCTTTTGGCATCAATCCATCTCCAAAACCTACTGGACCAGGCAGACTCTCAGGAATCTCTCCCACCTCCCCTACCTCTGGGAGAGTGAACTCTCTGCCAGCCTTCCCAGTGTAATCTGTTTACAATCCCTGGAGTACCTTGGGTTTCCCATCTCTGCTGACCTGGGGACTCAGGGTCCACCCAGCTTCTCTGTGCTGGACCACCACGCCCGGTCCCGCAGGGGTGATCGGCAAAGGAGACGAGATACTGGTCGGGTCTAAACCAGTTCCAGAGATCGCTCATGGCAGGTGGTGCCTCGGTGACTCAAATTCAATCTGGGTTTTATTTGATTTTTTTTTTTTTTTTTTTTTGGTTTTATTGAGCAACAGCCGTCATTTATTAGACACCATGCAGCACATACACAGATATTTGCAGCTTATCTTCTGGCCTGTTTTTGTTGACGAAGAAATACTCTTGTGTTTGAAAACACCCAAATCACCTTGTGAATATGCTGTTGGTGAAGTTATCCGGGTGGCTAGTTTTTTGTTTTTTTTTTTGTTTTTTTGGGGGGTGTGAAGCAATCAGAGCATGAAAGAACCAGGAGGAAAAAAAAAACACAGGTTGTATATTTGTGACACCCTCACCCCCGCCCCTCACAACCAGTGAGGCAGAGTTTAGAACTGAATGATAAAGGGCTTAAACATGAAAAGAATGGAGTATCAGAACGAGTTGGAATTCAGTTAGTACTGCATTGCTCACACACCACTAATTTGTACGTTTGTGGTATAAAACGGGAAGGTCTCCACCCTGTTATAATATCGGTCTGGGACTTGGGAGAGCTCATTCCCGCTTTCAAATTTATTGGACCTCTGGATGTTTTCACTTCCGGTGCCTTTTCCCACAGGCTGTTGAAATTCACACGCTACCTTCAGTCCTGTATTCCAGGGCGACCCAGCCCGATGACTTCTTCCTTTAACATCTCTCACATTTATTTTCTTCCAATAGTAGCTGGGAGTCTGTCTGCTGAAAGTGACTGGAACTCAAACCGGAGGGAGCGCAAGATAAAGTTATACGAATGACTTTGGGGCATCCTTTACGAGGACAGGAGGTGGCTGGGGTTCAGATGGCAGTCGCCTCTCCTGATTTCCCCATCTCCTGTGTCTGTTCCCATGTGGGTCCCTTCCTTTCTGTCTCTCACTGCTTTCCAGCTGTGCCTGCTTCTTTAGTTCCTGTGGTTAGAAGCATGGCCTCAACATGTCCCAGATTTTTATAGCATCAGTCATTTGAGAGAGACTTGTTTGGCTTCCCTAATTTCAAATCCAAAACTCCCAAAGACATCCACTTTAGGGCCAGTTAACTATGGCCAAGAGATTCTGGACTAAGTGTCCCCCACGCACACGGGGGCTCTTCCTGCCTTCTTCCTTGAGTAATCATACGTGGAATATATGATTTGATTTGATTTGATTTGATTTGATTTGATTTGATTTGACAGAGTGTGTGTGAGGGGTGGGGGAGAGAGAGAGAGAAAGAGAGAAAGAGAAAGAGAATTTCAAGCAGCCTCCATGCTCTGTGTGGAGCCCAATGCGGGACTTGATCCCGTGACCATGAGATCAGGACCTGAGCCAAAATCAAGAGTCAGGCGCTCAACTGGCTGGGCCACCCAGGGGCCCTTGAATAAATGATTTTGCATGCCACATAAGAACATGGCGGTAGCTCCCGGGAACCACGTGGCTGGTGTGGGAGTTAGCACAATTGTCCAAAGGAAAGATGCTATTTATAGAATAAATAAGGTATGGGTTTCTGAGCAAAAAAAAAAAAAAAAAAAAGTGATTTTCACTACAGCTTCTCTCCATCTGTGCCGAGGCTGAGAATTAAAAACTTTTACCTTCTTCATAACGCTTTGCTAATTGACCTCTTTGTTGCTTGTCTTACACCCATTCGGTCCATCTTCCACACAGTTGCCCCGGTGATCATTTAGAGTAAGAACGAAGCCCTGTCATCCGCCCGCAAGCTTCTCAGTAAGGAGCATGAAGTGTCCCGTGGTCTGCCCCCCCCCCGCCCCCAGTTCTCCCCTCCTCCTTCCCCTGCCCACTGCTCTTGCAAACAACTCCAGTGGCCCTTGCTTCCTTTTCTTCTGTTGCTTGCCAGGTTCCCCCTTTCCCTGGAGCACCTTTCCTCTTTGTCTTCTTCATGATCATTTGTCAAACTTCAGCCCAAGCTTTACCTTCTCTAGAAACGTTTCTGGAGGCTCGCTCCTCCACCCCCAGCCCCACCGGGTCACTGTTCGATCTTCCTATGTCTGCACTGCCTTCTACAGCTCATGCTCTTTCCTTCTCTTGGTTACTTCCCTCTATTAGAGAGTGAGGGCTTTACAAGTGTGGGGGGGGGGGGGCTCTTGTTTCTGTCCTGACCGGCTCAGCAGATGCTTATGACAAAGACAAGCCAGTTCTTTGACGAGCCGCTTCTCCGCGCACCCATAGAAATTCAACCTGTGGTGTAGAGTGGCACTTGCCCACAGCTTAGCCATTTCCTACGACCGAGTGTGAATTCCCCAAGACCAGGGTCATTGCCCCATCAGCCCGTTGGTGCACAGCAGACGCTGCTGGCTTGCGTTGAGTCTTTACGCAAAATCTGGCTTTGACATCTTCCCAGTCAGCCAATATTGACTGTGTGACTCAAGATGTCGTCTGGTGTGCACATCTAGGCATAGATAAAGAAAATGATTAATCTCTGCAAAAAGGGAACCGTTACTCGACAGCATTTTAATGGGAAAGTAGTGTCTGCTGGTAGAAGTCACCAGTAATAGGGGTGACCATCATGGTACTTCTTGATGCACAGGAGCAGATATGCTCTCATGCAGGGCTTGAGTGGGTGCTGGCGAAGCCGCTGTTGCAAACAGCGGTGGTTGAAGATGGTTCTGGGGATCAGACAGGCTTCAATGACCAACTTTCCTTTCCGCTTCAGGCCAGCTTCTTCAAGATGAACGACATCTAACTCTTCTTTTTTTTATGACTCTTCACATCTCTGACTTAGGAGAAAGAAATGAAGGGGAAGAGTGTCAAAACTTGACACTAAAAGGAAGATTTCAACATGACCCGAACTGTCTAGGGCTTTAATTTGGGGAGGGGGTCCGACTCAATTCTCATAATGGTGTGGTGAAATGCTAACAGATTTGGCACTTGTCTTTCAGATTAACTGGGGTCTTTGAACTTGACAAAATTGAACATTGGCAAGCCAGTACTTCTAAAGCTAGGTAAATGGGGGTTTGTGAAGAGATCTCAGGCGCAGTTTCAAAGTTAGGTAGTTGCCACCACAGGCTGTTAATGGCAGCTGGGGCTGCAGATGTGAACAGTGATTGATTGTGCAAAGAGAGGAGGGTGACCGTATAGAATGAGAGGAGGGAAACACACTTCTTTGTGCAAAGGAAAGCTCGTCCACATGGAGTGGAGTTCTTTTCCCCCAAGGGAAGCCCTTTAGATTCTGGATTTGGGAGGTAGGAAGTAGTGTGCTTTGCATTGATGCTTTTGTTAACAGAACTCAAGAAACTATAGCAACTCTTCCGCTGATGGCCGTGGGGATCTTTGTTGCCTTTTCACTTTGCTTTCTTAATTTGATTAAGCGAATCGAGCTATCACACCATCTACTACATCTGTACCTGTAGGAAATAAGGAAATGAATCCGCACAGCCCCTGGCTCAGGGGAGGTCGCGGCTCAATGAGACTGTGGGACACCGGGCTGTGCATGGTAAATACTAAACACTCCACAAGCTGTAGGGCTACTATCTGGGGAGAGAAGCCGGCTCGTAGATGCCATTAATACTGGTAACAGGAGCTGCCAATACAGAGTCACTGTTTCACACCAGGCATCGTATTGGTAGGTATTTGCTTAAATCCTCACAATCCTAATTGAATGTAAAATATGCACTTATATAGGTAGAGGATGTATTAGAGAGGTACAGCTTTTCACTAAGCCAGCACAGAGGAAGGAGGGTGAGGAAACACTGGAGGAGGTGACCTTTGGACAGGACTTGAAGAACGCGTTGTAGATCACCGGGCAGAGATGAGGAGAGGGAGATAGCTGCTGGAAGGAGGGATTCCCTCACAGGTCTCCATTCTCTTTTCCTCCTTTTGCCTGTGGACTTCCCACTGTGCTTAATATGCCCGGAGGATTCCTTGGTCATGGGTGGAAACTCTCAGAGCTGAAGATCTGGGTAACTCTGGACAGAATAGATGACTAGGGCTGTTTGCTCAACTAATGTCTGTAGGGTGACCCTAGTCCTGTTACTTCCACAGTTGAATGAAAACAGAGGCTTTGACAAGGGACCACTGTGGTGTCTCCTAGGGTCACAGTAACCAGTCAGTGTGTGCCATTTTAAGCAGCCATCTACGTGAAAACAGATTTACAAGACCATTTAATTAAAAGGTACTTTACCAAGAAGTTGGTTTACAGAGCAAATTCTCAGATTTTTTGTTTGTTTGTTTGGTGGAATTATGGACAAGAAAAACATTAGGAAAACCAAAATCTTGGCCTCTAAGAATTAGTAATTTAGCAGAACAAAGGGAATCTCTATCACACACATATTACCACCCCCCCCCACACACAGATAAGAAATTCACAGCAATGAGTATCCTTAAGAGTTTTATAAAGAAGTAACATTTGAGATGTCATTGAAAGATTAAAAAAAATTTTTTTTAACATTTCATTCATTTTTTGAGAGACAGAGACAGAGACAGAGTGTGAGCGGGGAAGGGCCAGAGAGAGAGGAAGACACAGAATCCGAAGCAGGCTCCAGGCTCCAAGCTGTCAGCACAGAGCCCGATGTGAGACCCGAACCCACAAACCATGAGATCCTGACCTGAGCTGAAGTCAGACACTTAACCCACTGAGCCACCCAGGCGCCCCTGAAAGATTGTAATTTGGAGAAATTGAAACAGAGTGGGCTTTCCTCATTGTGTCAGAAATCTGATCTATATGTTTAGAAATATTTGTTTATGTACAATTATCTTGAGCTAAGTTGGGGTTCCTCACTTTCTGCCTGAAGAAGGGGCTGTAAGAGGTAAAAATGATTTTGGGGGCGCCTGGGTGCCTCAGTTGGTTAAGCATCTAACTCTTGATTTTCACTCAGGTCATGAAATCACGTTTTATGGGATCGAGCCCCGTGTCAGGCTCTGTGCTGACAGTGCAGAGGGTGTTTGGGATTCTCTCTCTCCCTCTCTCTGCCCCTCCCCAGTTTGTTCATCCTCCCCCCCTTTCAAAAATAAATAAGTGTAAAAGAATGTATTTTAAGTAATTTTGGGAAAAAAAATGTCCCTTTTGTCCCAAGGATAATTGTTTTATGTTTTGTTATTTTTATCCAGACTATTTGCAACCAGAGGACAAACAACATGCCTAATACATAATTGAGTTCCCTGTAGTACCTGAAATTGAGAGGGGTGGCAAATAGGTATTTGTGATTGCTGTGGGGATCAAACATCATGCAGTTGGAGAACTTCTCGGTGAATCCACACCGAGGATGAATGGAAGGTAGTTGCTTTGCATGGACCTGCGTGTTTGGTTTCCATGGGTCAGGAAAATGATGACAGATCATGTTTCTTAGGACGCTGATGCCTTCTGGTTCTTCAAGGACACAGAAGATTCTTGCATTTTTAAAAATTGAATTTTGCTGAAATGCCATCAGAGCTAGAACTTTTAGGTAGGACTGGAGTTTGACTGTCTTGCGTCCTGTGCCTGCATCCTGGAACTCCTTTGCCTCGGAATATATACCACTCAGCACATTTGCCTTATTAAAAACAGCTTGTCGTAACTTTACTAGATGTTCAGTGGTTCACAAAGATGCAAAGCTAACATTTTTAAGAGAGCAATGAAGGTGGAACAGATGTGAACGGCAAGCTGCAGGGAATTAAATGCCAGTATGAGTTTTACAAGTTGCAAATGAGGAGGAAGGAGTGGGATTCTGAGAAGGTAGAGTAAAATTTTCTTGGAAACAACAAAGACAATGGCTTTCAGGGTTGGAAACAACTGGACAGCATCTGTCCTCTTGGCTCTTTATCAAATTGAAGGCTCTTGGAAGGTGTGGGTGCTTTCACAAAAAATGCTCACCATGTGGGTTGGCGTTGACAAGACCAGAAATTTACACTTGGTTTCCAAATTTGATTTATCGTTTTAGTCAGTTGTATGCATAGAGAAGTCCCCCACCCCCACACCGCAGTTACGATGCTAGGGCCTTTGTGATGAATAGAGGAAATAAGCATTCGGGAATTTTATTTCATTTTATTTTTGTTTAACATAATTTATTGTCAAATTGGCTAACATACAGTGTATACAGTGTGCTCTTGGTTTTGGGGGTGGATTCCATGGTTCATCACTTACATACATCACCCAGTGCTCATCCCAACAAGTGCCCTCCTCTATGCCTGTCACCCACTTTTCCCTCTACCAACCCCCATCAACCCTCAGATTGTTCTCTGTATTTAAGAGAGATGGAGGGTTTGCCTCCCTCCATCTCTGTGTGTAACTATTTTTTTCCCCTTCCCCTCCCCCATGGTCTTCTGTTAAGTTTCTCAAGATCCACATATGAGTGAAAACATATGATATCTGTCTTTCTCTGGTTGACTTATTTCATTTAGCATAATACCCTCCAGTTCCATCCATGTTGCTGCAAATGGTATGATTTTATTCTTTCTCATTGCCAAGTAATATTCCATTGTGTATATAAGCCACATCTTCTTTATCCATTCATCAATTGATGGACATGTAGGCTCTTTCCATAATTTGGCTATTGTTGAAAGCGCTGCTATAAACATAGGGGTACATGTGCCCCTCTGAATCAGCACTCCTGTATAAGCATTTGGGAATTTTACTGAAAGGAATCCAAAGTCTTAAGTAACATATTTCTCAAATACATTGTGGTGGCTTTGAAACACATGATTTTCTTTTTAATTTGAAATGGTCAGTTTTCAAGAAATAGCTCTCAAGAAGATGGTTTTGATATCTCTTTTGAAATGTCAGTAGATTTTGTTTTGTTTTTTAATGTTTACTTATGTTTGAGAGAGACAGAGAGAGAGTGAGCAGGGTAGGATAGAGAGAGAGGGAGACACAGAATCCGAAGCAGGCTCCAGGCTCTGAGCTGTCAGCACAGAGCCCGACATGGGGCTTGAACTCACAAACCCGGAGATCATGACCCGAGCCGAAATTGAATGCTTAACCAACTGTACCACTAAGGTGCCCCGAAATGTCAGTAGATTTTGTGTTGGAAAATCAAAAGGACCAAAGGAAATCATGTCCCTTTTGTTACAAACCTTTTGTGATGAAATTATAATTAAATCTGGCCATGAAAAGAAGGCTAATAGTTTGTGAATAGTTTATTTATAGGATTAAGAAGATTACAAGGGAAATTTTTGGGCTACATAAAACAAATTAGTTTGAACATCCTTGAAACTATTTTCGTAACCGTCATAAGAAATAATTGTTTTAGCAACAAATAATTGGTCTAATCTCTGTACAAACTATAAAGTGTACATGATGTGGCCATACCTGTTATCCACCTGAGCCACAGCATAATGGTGTCAAAGGGGACCCTGGTGTTCATCTCGGGACCATATTGTATTTTTAACCATTTTTAACCTCAAAAACATGCATATGAAAGTAATAAAATATCCAAAAATATATCTTGCCGTTGAACTTCTGCTTACTCTTACTGGTTCTCACATCTCTTCTGTGTTTGTGTCTGCATTCCAACTCCTGCTTCTGGTATTATGTGTATTTACTGAAAAAATACTCTCTAGAATGGCCACTCTGGATGAGATCCTGACCCAGGTGGTGAGAGGTTCATGAGACATAGTCCCTGTCCACAAGGAGCTCATGGTTTAAAGTGGCAATAGGACCCACACAGAAGAACTGAGTCATAAAATAGGACTACGTGTGAACTAGTGCCGTGGGAGCTACTAAGTGCTGTAGAAGTTCATAGAAGGGACGATTGCTTGTAGCCTGCTTTAAAGAAAAAAATTATAACAAGAATTTTTCTGTCCACTTGCTTTGAGCTTTAGAGAAATCCTTCAGGTGTCTAGGTGTCAATTTTCTTTTCTTTTTTTTTTTTTAATTTTTTTTTTCAGTGTTTATTTATTTTTGGGACAGAGAGAGACAGAGCATGAATGGGGGAGGGGCAGAGAGAGGGAGACACAGAATCGGAAACAGGCTCCAGGCTCTGAGCCATCAGCCCAGAGCCCGATGCGGGGCTCGAACTCACGGGCCGCGAGATCGTGACCTGGCTGAAGTCGGACACTCAACCGACTGCGCCACCCAGGCGCCCCTCAATTTTCTTTTTTAAAAAACTTTTTAAATGTTTATTTTTGAAGGAGAGAGAGACAGAGTGTGAGCAGGGGAGGGGCAGAGAGAGAATGGGAGACACAGAATCTGAAGCAGGCTCCAGACTCTGAGCTGTCAGCACAGAGCCCAACATGGGGCTTGAACTCACGAACCCGGAGATCATGACCTGAGCCAAGGTCGGACACTTAACCCCAGGCACCCCTGGGCGTCAACTTTCTTTAAAAAAAAATTTTTTTTTAATGTTTATTTATTTTTGAGACAGAGAGAGACAGAGCATGAACGGGGGAGGGTCAGAGAGAGAGGGAGACACAGAGTCTGAAGCAGGCTCCAGGCTCTGAGCTGTCAGCACAGAACCCGACGTGGGGCTTGAACCCACGAACCACGAGATTATGACCTGAGCCGAAGTCAGACGCTTAACCGACTGAGCCACCCAGGCGCCCCCTTAATGGTAAATCTTTGCTAAAATAATAACCTGTACTCCATGACTGGATGGGGGATGGCCATCCTAAATGTCTGTCATCCAAGGTTTTGAAATTCGAGGCCTAATTCAGATGAGGGAATTCTATTATTTTTGGCCAGCGAAGAGCAGTCACATCCACCAGTACTATCATGGGCCTTTTCTCCTCTGCAGGTTTTTGCTGTTGTTTGTTTGCTTCCTTTTAAACCTCCTCTGCAGGGTTTGAATTTTAGAAGGCAAATGGTTAAAATGAAAAAATTTTTTTATCTTCCTCTTTGTGAGCAAAACCAACTTTATTAACCACTAGAAATGGAAGTTGGCACAGAATTTGGGATGATTGTTACTGAGAGGTAGACCCTCAAATTTGGGGTAGATTTAATTAAAAAAAATTTTTTTTTGAGTGTATATTCATTTTTGAGAGAGCAGAGTGTGAGCTGGGGAGGGGCAGAGAGAGGGGGAGACAGAATCCGAAACAGGCTCCAGGCTCTGAACTGTCAGCACAGAACCCGACGCGGGGCTGGAACTCACTGACCTCGAGATCATGACCTGAGCCGAAGTCAGATACTTAACCAACTGAGCCCCCCCAGGCGCCCCTGGGTAGATTTCATTTTATTTCAAGTCGCATTACACTTCCCTAGCCTTCTTGTCCCGTATGCAGAGTAGCAAATGGTTAAAAATAAGTTTGGGTACAAAAAATCAACATATGTGGAATAAATGATTGTTTCCCTGTATTAGAGCAGCTACTAAGAAGAATTCATTGAGACTCTAGAGGAAAATACCGAGGATACATCAAAATTGGAAAACAGCCTCTGTTGGCCATTTAAAGTAAGGAGAGTTGACTTAGGTCAAAAGGAAGAGAACAATGTCCTGAAAATGGAAGTTAAGTGTTATAAGATGCCATTAAAGGGAGATTATGGAACCTCCTTTTCTAGAAATGTTTAAAAACAAGACAGAACATCATGTCTCAGGAGAAGTGTTGAAGTTCAGTCCTGCCCAGAGGCAGGAAGATTAACTGGTTTTCTCCTGTGTGGTCTCTCAAGTCATCGGAAGAGCCCTCGAATGTAGTAAATATCCCACACTCTGTTGGCTGAAACTAGTGTTCATTTTAACCTTGGTTACTGTAAGGCCAGAATGAATAGTGTGTATAAGTAACAGAATTGAATTTGGATTTGAGATTGATGGTGTGAGTGTTGTGCATTGTATATGCCTGAATCGGTTGAAAAATCACGAAAGTGTATGTAGTACTGAAACTCTTCAGTGCATAACTTATCTTTTTACGATTTAGAAAGTACCTGCTTTCTTGCAAGGTCTCGGTATCATTAATCACTCAATAAATTATTACAAATAACCGCTGTGAAAACTCTAGGATACAAGTATGAATTGGGTATGGTTCCTGCCTTCAAGGAACTTAGTCGACCAGTGGAGATAAACCATATGCAAGGATCATATACATGATTAATGAAAAACAGATCAGTGGCGTCAGAGTTGTGAGAAAACGGATTAAACAACATTGTAAGATTTCAGAGAGGAGAGATAATTCTTTTGGATTTAAACAATGAATATTTCCTGGAAGAAAAATGTATTGAATTGGGCCTTAAGAATACAAAGCATTTTGGGGGCACCTGGGTGCTTGAGGGTCCAACTCTTTCAGCTCAGGTCATGATCCCAGGGTCATGGGATTGAGCCCTGAGTTGGGCTCTGCACTGAGAATGGGCCTGCTTGAGATTCTGTCTCTCTCTCTCTCTTGTCTCTTCTCCCTCTCTTTCCCTACCTCTCCTTCACATGTTCTCTCTCTCAAAAAAAAAAAAAAAAAAAAACGAAAAAGAAGAAGAAGAAGAAGCATTTTGAAGGGTGTAAATGAAGAGGAGAACAAGGACAGGGGTGGAATTGTTCCTACTGATTCCAAGGTACAGACAAGTTCAGCAGAAGCATAAGGAAGTTAGGGGGCATGGACTGGAAATGCCTCTTTGCAGACAGTCTCAATGCCAGCTCACAGAGTTTGGGTTCTGCTTGTTCAGTGCTTACAATCCCTAGGAAATGATTAAGCATTAAAGGGTTCCTGTCTGTGGGAGGTCTGTAAATTGCTGTTTGGACTGCAGTGGGGGGGAAAGCCGTAGCCGGGAGCCCAGAAAAGTGGCTACTGGGTCCTCTGGGCCAGAGTTTGCTAAGGGGGTATGCTGAGAAACAATAGTGTCAAGGCATGCTCATAGGCATTACTTAAGAAAGGGTCTCTTCACGAAAATTAATTGGAGAAATAAAGTTAAGCAATTAAATGGGTTTCTTTGCTGGATAACTTTTCAGAGCCTTTAATATTGAGAATTGCATTGAGGATCTCAAATAGTGTGAAATTTCCAACACAATTTGTTTTCTCATGGAATATCCCTAAAATTACTGTTTTTGGATCATGCTTCGGGGAACATTGCCCTGTGCATCTGCTAATGACAGCTGGAACACGAGTGATGGTTATATGCATGGAAGTTGTGATTGGATGAGATTCCAAGTGGGAGAAGCATCACTTCTCCCGATACATAGTAGTCATTTGGTAACTCTACAGAAATGCACCCAAGAGTGAGTTATCAGTTTGTTAGCAAGACTTGGCCCGAGATGGCACGCTGAAACAGGGAACAGAGTCCAAGGTGGAAATGTGGGGAGTTTGGAGCTTTAGCTACAAATGGTGGCATCATGGAAAGCTGGAAGGAAATGGTTCCAATGCAAGTTGATCACTTGAGAAACCATGGGAAGTTGTTACTTGAGAAGCCATGGGAATCTAGCCAATGGCTTTAGCAGATGCAGAAACTGTGGACTTGGGTGAGAAGTCATTGTTTTTTTCTTACTAAAGGTATTGTCTTTTTTTTTTTTTTTTTTTTTTTTGGTTAAGATAGCTGGCTGTTTGCATTCTGGATGAATAGCCTATTCATATGCAATGGACTCTAGTCCAGTAAGATAACCATCAGTGTAGTCCAAAAGAAACTTTAGGATTAATAAAGCATTAAACCTATAGTGTTTATTGTCTTCATCAGACAGTAATAGGGATCATCTTCTTCATCGTGAATTCTTTTTTGCAGTTTGATATACTCCTAGAAGTTTACTAATCTTTAATATTTTCTTCTTTCCTTCAGGTATTTGCCTTCGATTATTGCTTTTGGTCCATGGATGAATCTAACACTACAAAATATGCTGGTAAGTTGACTCTCTCTTCACTTGATTTTTGGGTCTCAGGACTCTTCGTCTGTTTTCTTTCCTCTGGAATTCTGTTTTTCCCATAAAATTCACATTCATTCTTTCCAATTCCAGCATGTGGGCTTTGAAGTCAACAAGGTTTATTTCAGGATCAGACTCTGCCACTAACTTGCTAAGAAGTCATGGGTGTGTTTTGTTTTGTTTTTTAAGCCTCGGGTTTTTCACCTGTGAAGGATGTTAGTATCTTCAGAGGTGTTCCATCAGTTAGAAATAATGGGGAACCACCTCAAGCCAGAGATGCTAGCTGTTGTGATGATCACGTGAAGAAGAGGTTTAATGTGCCGTGTCTTTCCTCGTCGCCAGCGCTGTGGGAATTCACCTCTCCACCAATACAAGGAAAGCAGAGATGCTGTTGGTTTCCAGGACCCGCTCACGTCCTGAGTGTTCTTACAGTCATTGGTGATATGAACTCCACGTTCCTCAGGGAAACATGGCCTCCCAGCCTCACATTTTGCTAGTGTTCTTTGCTTGAGGCATTTCATTCCTAGTCCATCGAACATAGATGACTACTAATTTTTAATTTTTTAACAATGTTTATTTATTTATTTTTGAGAGAGAGAGAGAGAGAGAGAGAGAGAGAGAGAGAGAGAGAGAGATTGTAAACAGGGGAGGGGCAGAGACAGGGAGAGAGAATCCCAAGCACGCTCCAACCTATCAGCTCAGAGTCCAGTGTAGATCTCAAACTCATGAGCCATGAGATCATGACCTGAGCTGAAATCAAGAGTCAGACACTTGACCGACTGAGCCACCCAGGAGCCCCTGATTCCTACTCTTTTGATTATGTCCCCATTTCTTTATTTAGTCTTAATGACTGTGTTCTCCTCATCTCTACTTATAGGACCATCAGCTGAATGACTTTCTCATTTACTTCTTTTTTTAATGTTTATTTATTTTGAGAGGTGAGGGGTGTAGAGAGAGAGAGACAGAGAATCCCAAGCAGGCCCCATGCTATCAGCACAAAGCCCAATGCGGGGCTCAAACCCACAAAACATAAGAGCATGACTTGAGCTGAAACCAAGAGTCCTGTTATACACTTAACTGACTGAGCCACCTAGGTGTCCCTTTATCGTTTACTTTTTTTTTTTTTAACATTAATTTATTTTTGAGAGAGAGAGACAAGGTATGAGTCAGGGAGGGGCAGAGAGAGAGGGAGACACAGAATCTCAAGCAGGCTTCAGGCTCCAAGCTGGGGCCCAATGCGGGACTCAAACTCACAAACCATGAGATCATGACCTGAGCCAAAGTTGGATGCTCAACGGACTGGGCCATCCAGGTGCCCCTAGTGATAGCCTTTTCCTCACCACATATAGCAAACTTGTTGAGAAATTATTTGCCATATAATTTTTTCAAAAGTGAACAGTCTGGAACTAGGAAAATTTCTTCGGTTGCTCCCAGTGGGTAAATTTGCCTTTCTTTTCAAACATCATTCCTACACCTGTAGCAAATGTATTCTATTAAAGTGAATAATCACTTCTGAATGTTGCTTGTAATTAATTTGTTTTTTTTATTGGCCCATTAGGACTTTAGACAAATTCTGCTGAGTCTAAAATAGTCTGCCTTGAGTATTAGCACAGTGATGTGTGTGTGTGTGTGTGTGTGTGTGTGTGCGCTTTTGGATTTAAATAAACTACCGAAGTAATGCATTTCCACTATAACAGAAACATGAGGACAAATGCTGTGGCTATAAAAAGTCCAAACTTTGTTCAGTCGATGTTATTCAAGATATAGGCAGATATATGAGAAAGAATGAGATCCTGCCATTTGCAGCAACATGGATAGGACTGGAGGGTCTTATGCTGAGGGAAATAAGTCAGTCAGAGGACAGATATACGTTTTCACTCATGTGGATCTTGAGAAACTTAACAGAAGACCATGGGGGAGGGGGAGGGGGAAAATAGTTACAAACAGGGAGAGAGGCAAGCCACAAGACACTCTTAAATACAGAGAACAAACTGAGGGTGGATGGGAGGTGGGGGAGAGGGGAAAGTGGGTGATGGGCATTGAGGAGGGCACCTGTTGGGATAAGTACTGGGTGTTATATGTAAGCCAGTTTGACAATAAATTGTATTTAAAAAAAAAAAAAAGATACAGCCAGATATATCTTCCTGACTTGGAACTCTTCCCTTGCAATTCTCAGATACCTTCAAGGACTCCTCACAACTTACAGATAAAATCTATACTCCTTGAACTACATTTAGGGTCCTTTATTCCATAGCTTCAGTCTACCTTCCTCCCCTTCTTCTCCATGACTCCCCACCACCAATTCTGTGTCCCCAGCCCAGTGCTGTGGTTCCTCTTATATAACCCAGGGAGCCAGAAGGTCTCAGTTCCTCAAGTGTTCATGAAATCCCTACTGTGTATGCAGCCTCGGAAGCCCTGGAGAATCAAAAAGTTAGGTGGAAAGCAAAGGACTGCATAACAACAGTAAACATTTGGAGAGAATATTTAGTTAACTATTTCACACATTTTAAGTGGTATGGAAAACTCAAGGAAGGGCAAAATCTGGAAGGGCTGAACAGTTGCCTGGAAAGGCATCTTAGGGGAGAAAGGACCAAAACTGGGCAGGAAAGTGAAGGTCCATAGGTGTAGCAAAAGCCAGCATAGAGGGTTTCTAGATAAGAGAAGCAACATGGCGTCAAGGACGGCACAGGGACTTCAAAGTCAGACCTGAGTTTAAGTCTTAGGACTGCTGCCTTGGCTCTCTTCTTTAATCTCTGAGCCACAGTTTCTTTTCTATAAAATGGGAAACATGGCGACAATATGCGTCTCATATGTTGTTGTAACTCAATGCACTGACCAGTGGAAGGTGCCCATCAGTGACACCTCATTTGGCTTTTCCGTGAGTGAAGATGGAGAAGTTGGAGTGAGCATAGTGTAAGCACTTGTCTTAACAGAAGGTGTGTCGTGGGGGGAAGCAGTGCGAGACCTATTTGTACTTGCTGACTGAGGCCAAATAATAGAAAATTAAACTGAGTTTAGTTTAGACTGATTATTGGTTTAGACTGATAGAGTAAAAAAACCCCAAAAAACAGGGACTATTGGGGTGACATGGTTAAAATAATCCTTAAGGGAGGCAGTCTTTCTTTGTCCTATCTTCTAGAATCACATCCGCTCTTATTGCCCAAGAGACCATTCTAGTCTTCTGCAATATATCACTCATATCCCTGAATATAAGACAAACTTTTTTTTAAAAATGGGAAATAATTTTATTCAGTACAGATGATAAAATTCAAATGTGAAACTAAAGATTTCTGGAGCTCCGCATTACAAATTAGTATGTTCAGAAATGTTTAAAAAGATAAGAATGATTTTTAAACATACTGATAGTCTAAAGTTTACCATTTCTGGTCTGCATGATCACATCAAATAGCGGGTTCCATTGAATGGATTCTCTCGGCTCACAGAGCAATGTCTGTTTACAAAATTCAGAGAGACATTCTCTTGTTCTTTGGATGGTGGTATTATTGTACAAATACAGTGACCACCTTAGCAAAAAGTAAAATTCTTGCCAACTGTTCTCAGATTTGTTTGCACTCATAATTTGCCCACTAAGTACATTACTGGTAGATTAGTTGATGGGTTTCGTACTAACTTGATTTCCTTTCTCTTCATTAAAAAAGAATTCACAATTCCTTCTTAATTGTGAATAGAAACATTAAGATAGAAGGCATTGATTCTCTGATGAGAAATAGAGGAAATTCAGAAAGGGAAGCACAGATTTCCTGAAACCGACCTATTTGTCAGGCTCAGTGAATAATGGCCTCATTGATACTGACTGAGAGCTCTCAAGGCAGCTCTCAGAACTTAGGTTGAGGAGAGGGGAGGAGGGGAGGAGGAGTGAGGAGGAGGGGAGGGAGAGAGGAAAAGACCAAAAGCACTGGGCTTGAGAGAATGACCAGAGGCAGGGGCGTTAAGTCTCACGTGGTATGTCAGATTGTCCTGTTTTACTATTTGTTAAAAGTGACAGCAACACCCTTCACTCTCAGGCTTTGCGGCGTAGAAATGCACAAGTATGTAGTGTGTCTAATGGCCATGGCAGCCAGCTATTGCAGTGCTAGAAGGAAGAATGTGGGCTCCTGTCCCCCCAGACTGCCCAGGTTCCAATCCTGGCCTCACCGCCTTCGACCTATAAGGCCCGGTGAGCCACTGAATCTCACTGCACTCGTGTTAAATGAGGACAATAATCATTCCCATCTCATAGGGCTGATTTGAGGACCAAATGACCTGTTTGTGGAAAGTACTGAAGCCAGTGCTTGGCACATAGGAGAAGCTCACTTAATATTTATGGTCTTTATGGTCTTTATCGTGGTCACATGGTGGAAGTCGTGAGGATAATAGCATCAGCCCTCTGGAAAGAAAATGCGTTGTACTGGGGTTGACCAGACCTGGTTTTGCCACAAGCCGCTCACCTTGGGGGATCTGTTTCCTCATCTGGGGAAGGAGGAGATAGGGCCCAGGGTGATCTCAGATCCCCTCTAGCTCTCTGATAAAACATGAATCAGACATTTTGTGCTGGTCACACAGCTGTCCCAGTGGACTTTTCAGAGGCAAGTCAAAGACTCGTTTGTTAAGCGGTTTGCATTGCATTGAATCAGGCTTTGAGACGTTTTACATTTTAACTGTATTATTTATTATAACTTTTGGGGTAGGTAGGCATAATAATGCTTGTGTGGCAGATTATTCTGAGTCTTTAAAGCAAACACCCTTGTGCCAGAACTAAGAAAAAAGCAAAACAAAACAGAAGTAATCTGCAGAATCAGGCCCCCAAAGCTTGGTATATTTCTACATAAACTCTTATCTTCCTCTACTCTTCATCCATATGTACATGCACATAGACATAAAACCACATTTAGGACTATAAAGTTATTGTAGTGAATACTGACAGGTAATCAGCCTTTGTAAATGTTTAAATCACTACTGTTTGTAATTAAGGCCTCGACAATGAATGCATCCATGTTTGTCACTGCCTAAAATGTACCATGTTGGTAAATAACAGTGACTGCCCCTTGATTTCAGTTTTCTTCCTAGTGAGGGAATATTTTTCACAGACCTATTTTTCTATAAATCTTCATGCCAGAAATAAAAACCAGTCTGGTGAGGGGCACCTGGCTGGGTCAGTCGGTACAGCATTCAACTGTTGATCTAGGGGTTGTAAGTTCGAGCCCCACGTTGGGTGTAGAGATTCCTTAAAAAAATAAAATCTTTGAGGGGCGCCTGGGTGGCTCAGTCGGTTGAGCGTCTGACTTCAGCTCAGGTCATGATCTCACAGCTTGTGGGTTCGAGCCCCGTGTTGGGATCTGCGCTGACATCTCGGAGCCTGGATCCTGCTTCATATTCTGTGCCTCCCTCTCTCTCTGCCCCTCCCCTGCTCATGCTGTGTCTCTCTCTGTCTCAAAAATAAATAAAACATTAAACAAACAAACAAACAAACAAATAAATAAAGTCTTTGAGGTGCCTGGTTGGCTCAGTCAGTTAAACGTCATTCTTGGTTTCAACTCAGGTCATAATCTCATCGTTCGTGAATTCGAGCTCCGCATTGGGCTCTGTGCTGACAGTGTGGACCCTGCTTGGGATTCTCTTTCTTCCTCTCTCTCTGCCCCTCCTGTGTGCTCTCTCTCTCTCTCTCTCTCTGAAAATAAATAAATTAATTAACTAATTAACTTAAAAAAAATCCTTAAAAAATAAAAATAAAAACCAGTCTGGTGGTGGCCTATCTGGGATCAATGTGGACATGAGCATTTCCTGGCCCAGAGCCTCTAAACTATTGACTTAGAAGTTATATAACAATCCTCACCATATGGCACGTTGCTCCAACTTGCTGTGGCCGTGTGTTTTCAGGCATTGTTAACACCCTGCAGTTCAGGAGAAAGGTTCTGTGTCTGATGCTTGTTCTGCTAGCGTAGCTTTGTGCTGTGAGCATCTGAGCCGTGAGCTCGGCTGTGGGGCAAGCCGCTGTGTTGGATTCTGTTCCCATGGTATGGGACATTCTATGTGCTCAGAGGTAGAAATGATTTCTCTTTCACACTGTTCAACTGAAGCAAGAACAGGGACGAGACAAAACAATTTACATTCTAAAAGCCAGCAGTAGCCGAAATAGAACCAATATTTTAGCAAAGTTCCAAAAATACTTGTTTCAGTGTGCTGAGTTGGTTCATTCTTTCACTATTCAAGCACACAAGAAGCACTCAGCAAGTACCTTGCACAATATACATACTCAGTAACTGTTGGCTATTTGGTTTATCAAAACCATAGACATTTTCCCTGTAGTTGTGAGGAGCAGTAGTGGTCGATTCTTTGAAAAATTTGGTAAAGTAGAGAGTCATTATAAATGATGCATGCCATCTTCAAAGACACGTAGGAAACAGTCTGAATGCAGAGTTCTTCTAGATTTTTCTTTTTTCTTTTATGGCCCTTTGCAAATTGTCTTACCCGTACCTCATTTGACAATTCTTTTGGTGACTAGCCCTCATCAAGTTGCTCCCTTAAGTGCCCAACTTAGCTTTCTTAGAATCAGCAACTCTCTTTTTACATTTGCTAATAAAATTATGTAACTACAGAGAAGTACAATGACATAAACCAGTTTAGGAGCAGACACAGCTGACCCTTTGTGAGAACATAGCTCAGCTGGCAGGGGTCCTGAGCACAGCCTAGCAGCTGGGGTGGTTTAGGGTAGAGGGGGCATGCCTCTGTACTGTTTTATAGATGGAACAGAATGTCAGTTAATTCAGAAAGCTGGGTAAGTGCAGGTCAGTTAAGAGAAACTTTTTTTTTTTTTTTTAATCACAAGAATCTTTAATGTTGACTTTGAAGTTTACTCATGGTGGGGTTGTATTTGTGTTTGGTAAAGTGTGCCAAGTGCCCACACTGGAACTGTTTCAGTTCATGTCCCTGCACTGCACACGGTGTTTCCTGTACCCCGTGAGGTCACAGGGGCCTTGACTTTTCTCTTGGGTAGGCCAGCCTTACCGGTACAGAAAAACCTTTCTGAAATACACGAACTAAACTAATATTGTTAGATTTTTTAAAAAGAGAGAGTGTGTGAGTGTGCATTTGTGTGTTTGTACGAGTGTGTATGTTGTGTGTATATTTGAATATATGTATGTGTATACATGTGTGTGTCTGGTGTGGGTGTGTAAATGTGTGTGTGTGTGTGCATGCGTGTGTGTGTGTTTTTCTCTTACCTGTACTCCTGTATTGTTAGTGTTTATTTATTCTTGAGAAACAGAGATAGAGTGTTAATAGAGGAGGTGCAGAGAGAGGAAGAGACACAGAATCTGAAGCAGGCCTAGGCTCTGAGCTGTCAGCACAGAGCCCAACACGGGGCTTGAACCTATGAACTGTGAGATCATGACCTGATCTGAGGTTGGATGGTTAAATGATTGAGCCACCCAGGCGCCCCCTATTTTTTTTTAAAGTAGGTTCTCTCCCAATGTGGGGCTTGAACTCATGCCCCTGAGATCAAGAGTCACACGCTCTACCAGCTGAGCCAGCTAGGCGCCCCTCTACTCCTCCTTTTTAAAAAAAATTTGTTACATTTATTTATTTATTTTTGAGAGACAGAGACAGAGCACAAGTGGGGGAGGGGCAGAGAGACAGGGGGAGACACAGAAGCCGAAGCAGACTCCGGGCTCTGAGCTGTCAGCACAGAGTCCGACACGGGGCTTGAACTCACAGACCGTGAGATCATGACCTGAGCCGAAGTCGGTCGCTCAACCGACTGAGCCACCCAGGCGCCCCTCTCTACTATTCTTCAATCCCACCCAGCCCCACCTTCTAACAGGCTTTCCTTTCTTCATCCCTGTCTATTCCTTACTTGTACCCAGAGACATCATTTAACATAGTGCAGCCTATTTAGGGAGGTGGATAATAATCACAATAGACAGTACACTTCTGAGCACTAGGTTCCCAGCACTGTGCCCACCCCTCTACCTGCGGTGGGTCATTTAATTGTCATGTAGTCAATCGTGTTGAAACTATTACTGTCCCTGTTTTACAGATGAGAAAACTGAGGTTCTTGGAGGTCCTCCTACCTGTGAGAGAGCTGAAAAGCAATTGTAAAGATAGATTTGAGTCAGTGACAATTACGTGTGAAGGTTTTTATGGATTCTCCTGTAATTCCAGGCGATCCTCTCTTCTCTGACATCCCCCAAAAGTGGCTGTATGCGGAAATCACGTTGCAGTCCTCTGGCTTGGAACCCGGCCAGGAATAATTCTAATAGTGTTCTCCCTCCTGTCAGACGTTCTCTGGAGTCCCGAATGCTTATGTTTGGTTTGGGCTTTATTTTAATCTCCCCTCACGTGCTGTCAATATTGTGCTCCCCACAGTCCAGGAGGGATTTGGGGTCAGGCCTACTCCTGTACCAGAGAGAATATATCAGACAGAAATGAGGAACGCTTTCTTTCCCAGCAGATGGTTTATGTGAAAACACCCTGCAAAATAACTCAAAATACATTCTCTGTCAGACTGTCCTCACGCGCAAGGTGGCTTAGTTTCTCCTCCCATCCTGGGCACCGATGCCTGACCATCCCCTTGGGTGAGTCAGCCACCTTATCTGCCAACAAAAAAGCAGCCGAGGTTCACTGCCAGCTCATGACTCGTCCCAGCACCGTTGCCGGGGTGGAAATGTCCTTCTGGGTGAGTCACCCTGTGCCATGCTGCAAGCGGAACTCCCAGGCACTGCAAGTCTGATAGCCCTTGGACACCATGATGAAAAATGGCCCCGTGCTCTCCCTGCACCCTCACGGCCCAGTTCCTCTGGATCCTTTTACCCAAGTCCCTTCATGGCAAACTTCTGAGGTTGATTAAAACTTAATTCTAGTGTCACCAGGTCAATCCTTAAAGCCTCCTTTTTTTTTTTTTTTTTTAATTTTATCTGAACTCTGTAGTTTTTGGTCATTTAACTTAAACCAGGCTTAACTTCACTACATGGGACAGTTTCTGAGCTGTGCTGTTTGGGAGAGGGATTTGCTGAAGCCTGGTCCGGGCTGGGCATTCCTTGCCATTGCAGAGTTGGTGGGGGGACCCCTTTGGTCTTGTAGGACCCAGGTGCTCTCATTTGGAACTGGGCCCCCTGCCAGACCCACGCTCCTCAGAATCTCAGTGGCCATCAGCCCTGCTTGGAGGTGGGGAAACACGCTCACAAACGAGCAGACCCGTGAGCTCCATGTCACAAATACTGAGTTCAGACATTTTTTTCCACTCTCACTCCAGAGAGAAAAGAGACAAGAAAGAAAACAGGAGACTCTGTATAAACTGACAAAAGTGTGGATTGTGTTGAAATCTTGAATGCTCTTCTATGTTCCCACTTTGGAGAAATGAGAAATATGGGGCGCCTGCGTGGCTCAGTCAATTGAGCGTCCGACTTCGGCTCAGGTCATGATCTCACGGTCTGTGAGTTCGAGCCCCGCGTCGGGCTCTGTGCTGACAGCTCTGGGCCTGGAGCCTGCTTTGGATTCTGTGTCTCCTTCTCTCTCTGCCCCTCCACTGCTCATGCTCTGTCTCTCTTTCAAAAATAAACATTACAAAAAATTTTTTAAAGAAAAACGAAAAATATTCCATGCATATGTCATGTCTAGCTGCATATTGCCACACTTACTGTTTTATTCAGCCATGATCTACGTGAGACTACCTTGCTTAATGCAGGTTGTAAATAAGACAGGGGTTATGCCCTCCTGTTTTGTTCTCCCTTTTCTTAGAACATATGCCTCTGTAACTACCTCTTTGGTAGTCAGGTGTTGGGCATATGATTGGTACGTGCATTTTCTCTTTGGTCCCTAGTTGGTCTTCTGCGCTTTGCTATCAGGGTCCTGCTATACAGAGAGAACGACCTTGCTTGCTCCGTTCTCAGTGCACACACGTAATAGCTTTGAATCCTTGCTGCGATACCCAGTAGGGACAGATTATGTGCAAGCGTGGGGACTCAGGGTATTCACTTTTCAAAGATCTGTATTACATATGTGATGTAGGGTTGGTTGGGTCAGGTGTCTAACCTTGGTTGCAGAAATTCCATACAGGAGCCCTCTCTGCGACTGTGAAATTATGTTGCAGATTGCTTTGGGCATGCCTGTGTTTTAAGACTTGTCCATACTGCCGTAGGTGGTTTTAAGCATAAACCCCACAGAGGAAATTGGTGTCTTTTTGGTCATGGTTATTAACAAATGAGGTTAGGTTTGTCCTGTGGATTCCCTGCCGAAGACACGTGGGGCTGTGTCTAGAGAAGGGCACTTCCTCTCTGGCATCGGTGCTGCTGAAAAGCCACAAACCTCTTGGGTTTGACAGTGTTGTGGCTTTGCTTGGCTTGTCTGGGATAGAAACAAATACTCAGATCTTCCTCCTTGCCAAGGACTTCTGAACTTTCCCTTATGGGCTGTTGTGCATTCCCCTAGACATACAACGCTTCGCTTTGTTCTCTTTGCGGGTGAGCAATGGTCAGCAAACATTTAGGTGAAGATACTGCATCTTTTATGGATTCCCTGATTCCCACCATCCAACATAAACAGCCCCATTTTTTTGCAAAGTGAGCTTCGACAAGCCGTTGGCAAGTTGTTGTTGTTGTTGTTGTTTTTCTGCTGTGCTGCAAAAGGGGACTGCTGGGTTTAAAAAATAGAAATGAACAAAGCGGGAAACCTTCAGTCTTTTGGATCAACCAAACTCTCCTGAACAGACTATATAAGGCTCTTTGATATTTAATGTTTTCTCTGTATCACAGAGTGAAGTATAGTCCTCCTTTGTGTCTCATGGGGAGCCAGTTATGTTGAGGAGGACAGGAGGCTGTATAAAGAGTCCACAGTGCATTTTAAGGCTTTGATTGACAGTTTGGTATTTTTATAGTTGTTTCTTATCATACCAGTAATGCCCTGAAAGTTACCAAGCCAAAGAATTGATTAAATATAACCCCAGCCAGGGAGTCATACAGCTAACAAGGCACCAGATTAGAAAAACCAGGGGAACTCTATGGAGTATGTTATCTATTTGCAGTTTTATTGATAGGTTTTATTTATTATGTTGGTTTTTACCCCCTGTACCCTTCCGAGATAATGTTATGAAACAATAGTAAATATTTTTCCTCCACTGAACAGTATTATGTTGGCGTATCCTGTCCCAAATAATGTTGTTTTTTCTTCCTCTCCTCATGATGCCCCAACATAACACACATACACACCGACATACACATACCCTCAGCATAGACATACATGTACCCCCAACACACACACACATATATATACCCCCATACAACCCAAAACACATGCCACACACACCCCCAACACACACACGTACACATACACCCAACACGCATATAATCCCATGTACACCCAACACACAAATACATACACACACACCAACACAAATAAAACATAATACCCCACTACCATATACTTGCTCGATCTCTCACTCTCTTTCATGTGTGAGAGTGCCCCACCATTATATTTGGTCAGTGAAATATTTAAAAATATTCTCTATTGCTAGAGGGGTGCCTGGGTGGCTCAGTTGGTTGAGCGTCCAACTTTGACTCAGGGCATGATCTCGCGATTCGTGAGTTTGAGCCCCACATCAGGCTCACTGCTGTCTGCACAGAGCCCACTTCGAATCCTGTCTCCCTCTCTCTGCCCCTCCCCCACTCACGCTTTCTCTATCTCAAAAATAAATAAACATTAAAAAAGTTCTCCATTGCTAGAGAAATGCAATACATGATTCCTTTAAAATTTTTTTCTAAGAATAAGTATCTTTTATTTTATCTTTGAAATTGAATTACCTCACAGAATGGTTGAAAAGATGAAGGAACTATTTTTTTTTTAGTTGTTTTTAATATTTATTTATTTTGAGAGAGAGAGAGACAGACAGACAGAGTGTGAGCAGGGGGTGGGGGGCAGAGAGAGAGGGAGACACAGAATCCAAGGTGGGCTCCAGGCTCTGAGCTGTCAGCACAGACCCCGACATGGGGCTCGAGCTCACAAACCGTGAGATCATGACCTGAGCTGAAGTTAAACACTTAACCAACTGAGCCACCTAGGCGCCCCTGGAACTATTTTTTTTTTTTAAGTTTATTTATTTTGAGAGAGAGCGCGTGAGTGAGTGTGAGTGGAGGAAGGGCAGATAGGGAATCTCAAACAGGCTCTGTGCTGTCAGCATGGAGCCTGATGCTGAGTTTGATCTCACAAACCTTGAGATCATGACCTGAGCCGAAATCAAGAATCAGATGCTTAACCCATTGAGCCACCCAGGCTCATCCCAATGAAGGAACTATTTTAAGGAAAAATAATTAGATGTTTACCTCCTTCTCTCTACCAAAATTAATTATAGTTGATTAAAGATTTAAGGGATGATGATAACAATGGATATTAACTAAAATATATTCTATACTTACACCAGCCAGGCCCTATGGTATATGCTTTACCTTTCTTGCCTTATTAAATCATACCAGCAACCCCCTAAGGTAGCAGTCATTGTTCCTGATTTACTAATGTAGAAACCCAGAACTTGCTCAAGGTCACACAGCTGGTAAGGGGCAGAGTTCAGGTTTGAAAATAAAACTGTAAAAAACAAAAATAACAGAACTAGAAGAAAATCTAGGTGAATCCCTATATAATTTGGGGTAATAATAAAACAAAAGGATTTTGGAAGCATAAAAGCATAACATATACCATAGGAAAAATTACAAAGGAAAAGGTGAAAGATTTAGATATGAACAACCAAAAGCTTTTGTATGACAAAAACCAACATGAGATTAAAAAGTAAATGACAGGGGCGCCTGGATGGCGCAGTTGGTTAAGCGTCCGACTTCAGCCAGGTCACGATCTCGCGGTCCGTGAGTTCGAGCCCCGCGTCGGGCTCTGGGCTGACGGCTCAGAGCCTGGAGCCTGTTTCCGATTCTGTGTCTCCCTCTCTCTCTGCCCCTCCCCCGCTCATGCTCTGTCTCTCTCTGTCCCAAAAAAAATAAATAAACGTTGAAAAAAATATATTTAAAAAGTAAATGACAGATTAGGAAACAATATTTACAACATAGAGTAGACCAAAGGTTAATACCCTTGATACATGATGAGCATTTTTAAGTAAGAAAATCAATGACTAAACCAATTGATTTATAAAAAGAAACATACAACCCAAGTAATCAATTTACTAAAGAATGCGTACAAAGTGAGCAATAAACGAAAGGAAAATTTTAGTTTTGTCAAAACCAAGAAGAATGATAATAGCTATGTTGTTGAGGGTGCATTGCTAGAGGACTCAGTAATTAAATTTTTTGGAGTTTTGCCTGGTAAAGTCAATAGAAAAGTGCTTGAAGATAAATACGTAAGAAAAAGGAAATAATCTAAATATCCATAGTGGGGAACTGATTGCATCAGTTAAACATACAATGGGAAGCTAAGCAGCTATTAAAAAAATAGTAATGTTGATGTAACTTTGTGGAGGTGGGAAAGTCTTCATTATTTCCTGTCGTAAAGAAGAATAAATTTCCCTTAAGACATGAAGCCATAGTGACAAAATGTATTCCAGTCTCTCTAGAATCCAGTCTTGCTTAAAACTGTAAAAATACATGAACATAACAATAGTTCTTTGTATTTATCCTTTTGCAAATTCTGCTTCAAGATGGTTATTTAAGGATGGAAAAGAGATGAACTCTTTCCAGAAACACAGTATAATTGTTTTCTACTTTTTCATATTCCATTTTGTATTCCCCAGAAGTTTTTCCTTTCCTACTTATAACTAAAACTTTATTAAATATGTTAAATGTGAATTATATTCCATCTGTCAAGCATAACTAAATGTCTGAGAAAACTTGACTTTTTGAAAAGCATATGCACATATTTAGTACAAA
Organism: Felis catus; assembly: GCF_018350175.1. Lineage (NCBI taxonomy): Eukaryota > Metazoa > Chordata > Mammalia > Carnivora > Felidae > Felis > Felis catus. The sequence goes on from NC_058372.1 coordinate 11,408,690, forward strand.
TCAGAGAGACTAGTTTGTTTTTTTCTGTCACGTATATTTTGTTTTAATGTCCAGGAGGCTACTATATGGGTGCCAGGAAAAGTATAATCTGTAATTTTTATCAAAATTGTCCAATTAGTATACATATTATGTTAACACATCTATTCATGTCTGTCCCCAGTGCCTTATTTAACCAAGGGTACTGTAGTCTTTAGGGGCTCATTAGAATTTCAAAAACAGCCATACTTTGATCAAAGTATAAACTCTAATGCAATTGAACATTTCTTTCTAAGTTCAGCAAATAATATTTTGATGCGTCAGTCCTCACTAATGAGGAAAGGAGACTCCAATTAAATCCACTTTAGTCTGAGGACAGCTATGTCAACAGAGGAATAACTTGGGAAATAAAAATGCCTACTGTGTGCCAAGGACTCTTCCAAGACGCAAGAGCAGCCGTTTTCACCACCCAGGGGTAGAGAAAAATGGAAAAAAATAGCGCGGTGTGGTGAGTTCTAGAGTTGGTGAGAAAAATCTAAACAAAGCCAAGGAGACCAGAGGTGGGAGTATCAGATTCCTAGTTGGCCTGCAACGTGAGTCACTGATGATGGCTAAGCATCTGCCTTAACGTTCAGGAGTCAGTGCAGACAGACCCGGGCCCTGCCGCTCACTGGTGGTGTGATCTTGGGCAAATGATCCCCCTTTCCGAGCCCCAGCCTCCGTTCAGGTCACAATCCATACCCTCTGGTGCTGGGTACTGCAGGGATTCAATGAAGTAGAACACAAAGTGCAATGCAAACAGAGCAGGTGATAAAAACTGTCAACTAAGAAGTTGCATAAATAATAAAAGTATCCAACTTTAAAAGGTTAATTTATATCCTCTTTAGTATTTGTAATAATTTTGACATAGGCAAAACCAATTTATTCTTTTTTTTTTTTTTTTTAAGTTTTTTTCCCCCCTAGAGAGAGAGAGAGAGAATGTGAGCAGGGGAAGAAAGAGAGAATCTTGAGTAGGCTCCATGCTGATGCGGGGCTCAGTCCCACAACCCTGGGATAACGACCTGAACCAAAATCAAGAGTCACATGCTCAACTGACTGAGCCACCCAGGTGCCCCCAAACCAGTTTATCTTATATTTTTACATCCTGGAGAATTCTCTAATCATTTGGTCTATTTTGTGTGCAATTTTAGTATACATATCTTGGATTGTTTTGTGGTTTTTCTTCACCTGACATGCCTTAAACCTATTTCATGTAGCTCTGTAGCATTCATTCTTGGTTTTTTGTGTTTGTTTGTTTTTGACTAATCTTTAGTTTAAAAGACCATTTGTACTAAGAATAAGCAACACTGTGATTTGCCTTTAAAAGAATATGAAGAGGGGTGCCTGGGTGGCTCAGTCCGTTAAGCAGCTGACTTTGGCTCAGGTCATGACCTCATGGTTCATGAGTTCAAGCCCTGCATCAGGTTCTCTGTTGTCAGCACAGAACCTGCTTCAGATCCTAGCCCCACCCCCCCCGCCCCTTCCCCACTCACACACACGCAGTTTCTCTCTCTCAAAAATAAACATTAAAAAAAAAAAAAGAATATGGAGAAAATAAGTCCTCATATTTCCATCCTGCTCGGCCTCAGGTGCATAAGTCAGAAGTATTGTATCTCACTACCTAACATGGGAAGAGAGAGGTTCCTGACTGAGTGGCCATGGTCATGCTCTAACCACAGTGCTCCCCTGCAGTTGAATCCTGCAGTCAGCTCAAGCAGGACTTTTTTTTCAAATTACCGAACAGGAGTTGAAATCATGAATTACGGGCAGGATGTTTGACCTAGCCAAGCCTCGAAGCGTCTTGTCCCCACCCTCACCCACTTCCTGAGGGGCTGGTTGACCAGGGTGGGAGATCCAACAAGATGGCTCCATTCATCTGCTTGTGCCAAGAAAGTGGTGCCTTCAGAGCCTGCGGGTGGCTGGCACTTGGGTCTGGCTGAGGACCACGGTCAGGTCTCACAAGCCTGAGCGCGGGCTGTGTTCAGCTCCTATGTTCTACACGGCAGGGCTATGCTCCAGATTTAAGGCCTGCCTTTGGGCGTGGGCCTTGGGGGAGTCCATGCAGGATAAGGAAGATCTTTTGAGAAGACGCACCAGAAAAAAATGGTGACGTAGTGGGTGTTAACTTTGTCATTGCCTTCTTTTCAGTCTGTACATGAGTACGTGCACACACACACACACACACACATCTTTAGTTGGTCTTCACAACAAACCTGTGTGTTTCAGGGTGGTTACACCCTTCAAAAAAACCAGGCTCTGCACTAGATGGTAGAGGTCAGAGAGAAATAAGGTTATATCAATTTGGCATTTTTTCTTCCATTTCATTTTTTTTTTAACTTTAGTGCTTTTCTCTCTCTCTCTTTCTATTTGACATAAGTTCTTTACACTGTATGTATAGTTTGCACATGACTTTTGTTAAATGCAGCAATGTTTTTGAATTCCAGCGTTGTTTACACACGTTTATTTTTTTTTACATGGTTTGTTATCTTTGTCATATAAAATAGTTACATTTTATGTCTCTACTCCCTTATTAATGGGCATTTAACTTTATTCCAACTTAGAGAATTGAAATAATGCTGCCCTGGAGAGCCTGGGTGGCTCAGTAGGTTGAGCATCCAACTTTGGCTCAGGTCATGATCTCACGGCTTGTGAGTTCGAGCCCCACCTCGGGCTCACTAGTGTTAGCACAGAGCCCTCTTTGGATCCTCTGCCCCCCGCCCTTTGTCCCTTCCCTCTCTCTCTCTCAAAAATAAACATTTTAAAAAGAAGAAGAAAACTAATGCTGCCATGAGCACCCTATTACAGGGGTCCCTTGTGGGAATGCCTCTAGGGCGCGTGCCTCACAGTGGGCCAGAGTATGGGCTTATTTATATTCTCTTTCAAAGGTGCTGCAAGGTTTTCTTCAAATGGCTGCATTTGTTTTTTCTCCCACCAGCAGGTTATGAAAATGCCTGTATTTCCTCAGTCTAGCTATATTGTTGCCAAAATTCTGTTTTTCGCCAACCTAATGGTTGAAAATATTACTTGTTTCACATTTAATTCTGCAGCCATGAGGTGCCCCAATGTAACAAGGGACTGCTAAAATCCGATCCAACTTTGCAGGAAAGAAGTACACCTGAGAGCTTATGTTCTGTTACATTACTTCCAAACGTAAAAGGAATTGTTGTGTAGGATTAAAAAAAAGGACTCATTCTTTTCAACCAACATTTATTAAGCATTTTGTCCTAGGCCCTAGGATTACAAAAATAAACAGATTATAGTCTCCGACATCAGTCGGGGGGTTCTCAGTCCACTGGAGGAAAGAGGTACTTAAACCAGTAGTTTTGGCAAATACTGTAATCGTGACTGTTCAGGAGTAGTAGAGCACAGGAAGGAGAGCATCGTTTTAATTCTCTTAATGACGGGGAATGAATATTAGAAAGTCACAAATTTCAAAGGGTAGTAAATGCCGCCTTCACTGTTGAAAAAGATTTTCACACTTTTCTCTTCAGCCGGTTGCTACTGGCTGTATTGTGCAGGACTGAACATCGCCAAGAATTGCAGTAAGCTGTAGGCAGGCCCGCAGAAGGGAACTCGTCCTCCAGCCCACCATGGGGACAAGCAGACAGGTGCCTTTGCTCCACACCCCGCCCCACCCACCAAACAATGAACAGTTTCTCTGCACTTGGCCGGTACTTTGCACTGTGCTAGGTACTTACACCTCTCGAGATGCGTCTGACAAGGCTCCAGCTCACTGCAAGCTCAGGATCCAGATGGGGAGATAGGACCATTATGTTGAATGCCATTTTAATACCAACTCTTGGGAGGAAGCGCAACAGAATTTAAACAATGCTTCGGTGTGGCCCTCCAGCATCAGTGCCTGGAGAAGTGTCCCAAGAGGGAAAGAACGGGTAGAATCATGAACTAATCCAGGAACTGAGCTCTTAATACACAGCCCTCGAAAGTAGTCACACAATACACTTTTAACATCTTTTTTGGATTGAGAGACTATTGTTAATAACCGGGACTCTGTTACTAATCCAAACATGTCAAGAGAAATCATTCTTTTCTTTGGTTGTTTTTTTATTTTATTTTTTAGGTCAAGAAGTGGTTTTCAAGTGCCTTGGGGAAGGAATTCTTGAAAAAGCCTTCCAGGGGTATAATGCTTGTATTTTTGCATATGGACAGACAGGTGAGTAGCTGTATTTATAGTCAATGATATTAAATATGCATTTCTTAAAGCCTAGAACTAGAAAGCACTTTCTAGTGACACTTCCTGGGAAGTGACAGAAACATACTTCTGATTTTGTGGGTGTAACTGAATTTGATGATCAAAAGGCCCCTCCTTTTGAGGGTTCAACAATTTTGGTAACTGAGTAATTGAGCAAGGCTAGTTTCAAACTGTTAAGTGTCATTTTCCTAAATTGTAGTTTTAACTGTATTTGAACTGGAAAAATAATTACCAGTTTCTCAGTATAAAGGTTCTAGTAAAAAGTGGTAGAACAACTCTTAGTATCATCCTATACAGAGGACCTTCCCTGGGCACAAGAGTGGTGTTGGATATTTTTTAAGTTTAGTTATTTTGAGAGAGACAGGGCACATGCACGTGCGTGTGTGCATGTGAGTGGGGGAGAGGCAGAGAGAGAGACAGTGGGGTGTGGAGAGAGAATCCCAAGCAGGCTCCGCACTGCCAGCACAGTGCCCGATTGGGAATTCGACCTCGTGAGCCGTAAGATCATGACCTGAGCTGAAATCAAGAGTCTGACGCTTAACTTACTGAGCCACCCAGGTGCCCCTTGAGTGGTGATGGATTATTAAACCAAGATTGTGAGACAGGCGCTTGGAACACGTAGAACAGAAGCATGCTAGGGGCTCAGCCATTAACATTGCTTCAGTTATAAAGTTAGACTAAGTCATGCCAGTACTCCCTGCTGTCACATCACAGGACAGCTAGGAGACTCGGTGAGAGGATACTTTCACAAAAATAAACTATTTTTGTGGCTGAGGACTGTCAATGTTACTCAATAATGTATACTTGATATTTACTATACATACTTTTCAAGATCATGTATCTGTAGTGGTTATGTTTGTAGGCATCCCTCTGTCAAACTGGAGACCATGCGTGTTATAGAAAGAATAGTTGCCTTACTGCCCGAGGGCATGAGTTTGAGGGCAATGTTTGCTACTTCTGCTATGTGACCCTGGTGTGTGTATGTAGAAAACTCATATGATGGAAGCATTATGTTTCACTTCCTCTGCTTCCTCCCTTCTTTCTGCTTGATCTTCTCCAGGTTCAGGAAAATCTTTCTCCATGATGGGCAGTGCTGAGCAGCTGGGCCTTATTCCAAGGCTCTGCTGTGCTTTATTTAAAAGGATCTCCCTAGAGCAAAATGAGTCACAGACCTTTAAAGTCGAAGTATCCTATATGGAAATTTATAATGAGAAAGTTCGGGATCTTTTAGACCCCAAAGGGTAAGTTAGTGGTTGCAATTAAGCTTATAATGGGGAGTAATAATTGTAAATGGTCCTTAAGTTAAAACTGCAAGTGAATATATTTATTTGAGCCATTGGGTCACTGCTCTGGTCTCAGTTCATTCGCTGAGAAACCAAAGCCTGCTGGTAGACCCAGTACATGTAGTTTATCCTAAATTCATGTATAAAGTTGCTTACGTATGCCATTTAAAAAGACGTTTTTACTGTTGGTATTATTTTTGCTACCATGGCTTGTTCATACAAATTGAGTTAAGAATGACACATTGGTTCTCCCATTCATGTGGAAAGCAGCAGCTCTAAATTAGAGTAAGTGCTTGAAGGCTTGAAAGAACTCAGCCCAGGCAAGCCATTCTCTCCCTGGGCTGTGTTCTGGAATCACGTTGGGGGGCTTTTTAAGAATGTGCTGGCCGGAGCCCCACCCGTAGAGACTATGAGTACGTGGACCCAAGGGGAAATCCCCACATCAGTACTTTTTAAAAATGAGGTGATAAAAACCAGATGAGCTTGATTCATAGAGAGAAAAAGGGTCATTTACTTTTCTTCCTTAATTTTTTTTTTACTGACTTAAAACTAACACATATTCATAGAAAATTCAGAAAATAGGCAAAACATAGTAAGAACTAAAAATGACCTATAATCCCTCAAAACTAAAAATAACCATTGTTAATACTGTGGTGCATTTTGACCCTGTGTTTCAAGTCTGTGGGGTGTCTCTGTGTGTTCAGGTCATTCTCTAAATACAATTCAGTATCCTGAATTATTTTATATGCTTCTAGCTGCTGTGTGGTCAAGGGTGTTACCAAAGGTATACGATCAAAATGGTAGGTGACAAGGAAGTGAACCAATCGTGGGAAATGTTTATATTTACTTTAAAGTTATTAAGTATTTGCATATGAAAGAACACTTATAACACATGTAAGATATAAATAATAATAAAATTGACTACCCTCTTTACCATTTGGCTTAATAAAATGGAACATGACCAATATTTCTGGAGCCCCTATATGTTTCTCTTGGATTCCATTCCATTCCCTACCCCTCCCCAGGGTAACCACTGTTAGGAATTTTATGTTTCTCATTATCTTCACCCCTCTTAAAGTTTGCACATAATTTTGCACAATTTGAAACTTTGTGTGACATTATCATATATATGTCCTTCATTGACTTGTAGTTTCCTGTTCATGATTCATTCATTCTGATGATATGAAGTAAGGATGCATTGACTTTTACTGCTTTTTGGTGTTCCATTATATGATTACCATAGCCTGTCTCACGCCTGTCGCCTGTGTGGTTTCCACTTTCTACTGCTACGGTGCCACTCTGAGCATTCTTGTTGTGTCCTCTTGGGTGTTGCAAATGTCGGGGTTTCTAGGGACTGCATCTGGGGTGGACTTGTGGGCAATAAGATACTGAATCTCTGACTTTATGAGGTACTGCCCAACTGTCTTCCAAAGGGCTTCCTTCCTTCCTTCCTTCCTTCCTTCCTTCCTTCCTTCCTTCCTTCCTTCCTTTTCTTCTACGTAAAACTAAAGTTCATCTACTAGAGCAAGTTCGCCTAACCTAGTATTCTGTGTCCTGGGTGTTTAGTTTGGGAGTAAAGATAGAATTTTTAAATAGAGTAAGCTACTTTAAATAGAAATCAGAGTATAAAAGACATTCCTCATATGGAATGCTGTTTTGCTAATCCAAATAAAGTAGCTTTTAGAATTTTTTTTTTGATCATTAAAAATATTGCAATCTTAGTTTCTGAGTACTTAAAAAGAAAGAAAAGCTTCCCAGTTTGGTCTGATTCATTCATTCCTTTTTCCTTCCTCCCAAAGGAATAGACAGTCTCTTAAAGTTCGAGAGCATAAAGTGTTGGGGCCATATGTAGATGGTTTATCCCAGCTGGCTGTCACTAGTTTTGAGGTAAGTGTCATTAAAAAAAAAAAAGTCATTAAAAAAAAATGGTGGTAAATTGAAGCATGTAAGTAATGTTGAATGTATTTTTTATGTGAATGCTTTATAGCATATTGGTACCACGTGTGGTCTCGGGAGCCCAGTAGCAACATCCCCTACATGGAAAGAAACACCTTCAACCTGCTTTGTTGTGAAGGCATTACAGTGTGGCTAAGAGGCTCGGCATTTTGAGTTGCTGAATACTTTCTTTCATACCACTTTCTTGAAAATGGCCTCCCCAAGGTTGCCAGTGATGTCCTCCTAGAGAAGTCTAGATGCACATAAGCAGTGTTGGGTAGTAAATTCACACTCCTCCCTCTGACAGGGTCTCCTGTGCCCACTTCCATTGCTTTTCAGTCTTCTGGCTCTTCTGTTTGTCCGAATTGCTCCTCTCTCCATTGACTGACCCGTCTCATCCTCCTGCTACTTGACTTTAACGCCTCTATATATTCCCGACTAGATGTTTTGACCTTGCTTCTATTGTCACTGCTCCGGAAACCCCCCAACACAACCTGCTCTGTGTTGCTGAGGGATGCAGACAGACGAGTGAGCCAAAACATCCTCTATCTAGGTGTGTGGTCTGGAGGTTGTGGCCGTCCCATGGTCACCTTGGACTCAGTGTGACTAAAATTAACCTGTGAGATAACTCCCTCCAGCCATTTAGATGAAGAAGGTTTGAGTGTTGCTCAAATCAGAACCAGAGTGCAGTCGTCACTTTAGAAGCACTTAGGTGCTGAAGCAAATGGAAAACTCTCTGGCGTAAAGGTGCTAAGTCAGCACCTTCGCTCAGGTGTGTGGGTCCTAGCTCAGTGTGCTGGCGGTCAGTGCCCATCTCACCCTGTCACTTATTAGTAAGAGCCACGGAGCTTGTGATTTGCTTCCCCGCTCTGTCTCTGACTAGATGTAAGAAGAGTTAACTTGATCTCCATGAACGTCAGTGTTCTGTGGGTAACATCAGGAGAATGCATCTTTTATAAAACTTATTCATCAAACATTGTGTGAGAGCCCATAGGTTCCCAGTGTTCGAAGACAGATGTCCAAGGATGAATAAGGAAAAGTCCCTGTCCTTGGAGAAGCACGGTGTGGGAGGAGGGGGACACAAAAGCAGTAGACAGCCATGCAGAGTGTGAAGCACAGGAGAGTTAGAATAAAATAAGGTCACTGCTGTTACTATCTGGAGCTCGATACACATTTCTTTTCTTCCCTAGGAACTTGCCGGGGCAAAAAAAGGTGCTGAACAGAGAAAGGGGACAATTGTGGGAGGGCCAGACTGGGGGAAACATCTCGTATCTTAGAAAGCGGAGAGGGAGGTAAAGGCTCCCACCGTGCCCCGCGGAGGTTCGGGTGGAAGGGCGGTGACCCTGCGTCCCAGGGATGGTCATTAATCTGTACACCTGGTAGGCGGGACCGCATTCCCATGTGTTTGCTTCTGATGTTTTCCTTATGCTTTGCCTCTAGGATATTGAGTCATTGATGTCTGAGGGAAATAAGTCTCGGACCGTAGCTGCAACCAACATGAATGAAGAAAGTAGCCGCTCCCATGCTGTGTTCAACATCATAATCACGCAGACGCTTTACGACCTGCAGTCTGGGGTGAGGGACAGCGGGGAGCCTTTGGTGGCAATAAAAGAACTCAGATATCTGCAGCAGTGAAGTGTTTGGGTTGGGTTCTGCTGCTGAGAATTTTGTGTGGGCTTTCCTACTTACTAGCTGAGCCACTTTGCTTAAAACATTTAGTTTATTAGGTCTTCCTTTGTATAGAACTTTAAAAAAATATAGGGTTTCTTGTGTAAACTCCCTAAAGAGCGTGATGATGTCGCCATACAGCTTTTAATATGTATACTTTCATCCCGAAATTCCCCTAAAAACAGCTGTGTCTACCTCATAACCCTTAAGGGCTATTAAAGAAAAAAACCACAATCTTTAGCCTAAAGAACACTTTTTCGAAAGGAGAGGAATTTGACCTGAATATGCGGGCATCCTCATGTGCTGGTGTTTCCTCAAAGGCACAGAGAACCTCCCGCTTCCTGACTATATTCTGAAAGCTGAGCGTGCTTGCTTCCCAGCTATACAACAAGCACTGCGTTCGCAAGGCAGTTTAAATTTGACCGTGCAGGGGCGCCTGGGTGGCTCAGTCAGTTAAGCGTCCGACTTTGGCTCAGGTCATGATCTCACGGTCTGTGAGTTCGAGCCCCGTGTCGGGCTCTGTGCTGACAGCTCAGAGCCTGGAGCCTGCTTCAGATTCTGTGTCTCCCTCTCTCTCTGACCCTCCCCTGTTCATGCTGTGTCTCTCTCTGTCTCAAAAATAAGTAAACATTAAAAAAAAATTTTTTTTAATTAAAAAATAAATAAATAAATAAATAAATAAATAAATTTGACCGTGCAAATGCGAGTCTGCATAGCTTCTCACCTGCCCTGCTGCAGGGGCCTGGCCGCTGAGGCTGCCCTCAGTTACAGTACCAACATCCGCATAGACATCTGCATTTGCACTCACGTGTGTTGTTGTCCTGTTTCCTCCAACTAGAACTCCGGAGAGAAGGTCAGTAAGGTCAGCCTGGTGGACCTGGCGGGTAGTGAGAGAGTGTCCAAAACAGGAGCCGCGGGAGAGCGACTGAAAGAAGGCAGCAACATTAACAAGTAAGGTGGCCGGGGCGACGCCGGGCTGCGTGTGTGTCTGGGGGACTTGTTGCGTTAGAAGCGATCGAATGGTTCCGGCGGCATGTGGTTCTGGGTCTGTGTAGCTTTAAATATTTTTTTTCAACGTTTTTTTACTTATTTTTGGGACAGAGAGAGACAGAGCATGAATGGGGGAGGGGCAGAGAGAGAGGGAGACACAGAATCGGAAACAGGCTCCAGGCTCCGAGCCATCAGCCCAGAGCCTGACGCGGGGCTCGAACTCACGGACCGCGAGATCGTGACCTGGCTGAAGTCGGACGCTTAACCGACTGCGCCACCCAGGCACCCCATGTGTAGCTTTAGTAAACTGAGCTGAGGAAAACCAACAGCCTGCCTCTGCCGAAACGCGTGAGGTTTATGTGCGTGAAGCTCCGTGCCGCGGCCCGCAGGGTATCCTCGTGTATGATGCGGTCTTGCGTGAGTGCACATCACAGTTTTCTAAATCAAATTCTGTCTTAGATTAACCCAAGGAGCGTACTCTGAAAACAAAAGCTGCTCTGAAGCCCTTTGTATGGCTAATGCTGTTTAAACATCAATACCTAAAAAAAAATGGAGCAGTTACTGAATACCTGCCGTATCGAAAACTCACCGTTTGCCTTCAGTGCGCCCAGGGATGCACACTGGAGGCTGACAGAGGGCAGGGTGGTGCAGGATGTGTAGGAGTTTGCCAGACAGACAAAGGAGATGAAGGCATTCTGCACACAGGCAGGTGAAGTGCTTGTTTTCTGTAACTAGTCTCCCAGGATGGCACCTGCTGGGCCAGAGCGAGCTTGGCTTTCCAGCAGGAGAGGAAGCAGAGTTGGTGTCTGGCTCAAGCCAGACTGTCAGAGTTCATTCCTTCCTTTTACCCTTCTGTGTTTTCTTTTTCTCATCTGTAAATGAGGGATAATAATAGTCCCTACTTCATAGAATTGTTGGAGCTCAAATACCCATAATGGGCTTAGAACAATGCCTGGCACTGAATCAGTATTAATTATTGCAGCTATTATTTTTATAACCTGTGTAAATAGCATAAAAGTTCAGCAGAAGAGGGGTGCCTCGGTGGCTCAGTCGGTTAAGCGTCCAACTTCGGCTCAGGTCGTGATCTCGCGGTTTGTGGGTTTGAACCCCGCATCAGACTCTGTGCTGACAGTTCAGAGCCTGGAGCCTCCTTTGGATGCTGTGTCTCCCTCTCTCTCTGCCCCTCTCCCACTTGCGTTCTGTGTCTCTCTCAAAAATAAATAAACAGTAAAAAAAAAAATTGTTTTTTAAGTTCTGCAGAAGTAGTTTAGTTTGTACTTGTAACATCTTTCTGCTGAGACATAACTTGGGGTTTCATTTAGGACAGAAGTGACAAGGGGTAATAGAGGCAGGAACATGTTGGTGCCGCTTGCATTTTAAAAATGACGCTAGCACATTATAATTTTAGTGTTCCGAAGTTTAAAATTAGAAGTAAGATATCACCCCCTCTATCAGCTGGACACAGCGGCACTCGCTGCAGAGACTGCTGCTTTAGGGAGTTAATCTTCCAGTCAGCCTGTCTCCCTCTCTAATAACAAAGGGTTTTGCTAGATTTCATGACAAAGCTCTGTAGGAGCCCAGGCCTGGGCTGCAGCTCTGTGATCCACAGTGAGCTCAAGAGCTGGGATGGGAAAGCAGAAAGGGGGGTATTAGGAAGCAGGTGTCAACAAAAAGATTGTCAGTCCTCGTAGAGATTTGTTTACTGCTGCTAAGCCATGCCAGCCCTTTGCCTTCTGGCTGGGCGTATGGGAAAACGCTAGAAGTTCTGTGCTGGGAATGTGTGAGAAATTAGAGTATGGCTGGCCTTGAAGGGTGATGATCACTAACTTGTACTGACCTCTTACTGTGTTCTAGGCGCTGTTCTGAATGTTCCACATGTAATAACTCATCCTCACATTAGTGTTGCAGGGGTGGGGACGGGGTGGGGGGTGTCTGTTATCCTTATTTTATAGATGAGGAAATCAAGACAGAGATTGGTTAAATAACGTGCCCCAGGTCTCAGAGGTCTGAGTGTGGATCTGCATCTGGTTGCAGGCAGTCTGGCTCCAGGGCCAGTATACTTGTGGTGACTGAGCTGGGTGAAACCCCCAGGCAGTATACTTGGGGTGACCATGTGTTCTGTTTGCCTGCAAGAGTCCTAGTTGATGCTTTTGCCCCAGAGTAGACATTATAGCGCCGTCTTTAATTTGGGCACTAAATTAGGCCATGTCCCAAGCTGGACTACTCAAGGCCACGTGATAACGTGATTTAGATCCCCAGCAACTGTCTTCCATAATGACTTACCAAATTGAATGGAATCCTCTTAGCATCATGCTGTCGTTCCTTATTTATATGCTAGCTGTTTCACAAATGGATGCATGTACTCCCCACTACTAGTCAGTGGGATCTTGTCTGCTGGTTCTTTATAGTTTTCAGAGCACTTTCGTCTGCATTATTTCATGTGAGGCTCTTAATAGGTATTTTTATCTACTGATAGATGAGGAAGTTGATGGTTGGAGACATTTAAGTAATATGGATGAAGGCCAAGCAGACATTGATTAAGCCTCTGCTCTGTGTCTGGCACTGCATTAGACGCTGGGAATGCAAAAGAAATTTAGATACTGTTGTAGACATACTGCCTCCCCGCCCCCTAAATATGTCCTTGTCCTAATCCCCGAAACTTTTGCATACGTGACCTTGAAAGGCTGAGGGTATTGCAGATGTGATTAAGATTTTTTGATGAGGAGATTATCCAGGTGGACCTGATGTGAAAACAAAGCTCCTTAGGGACACCTGGGTGACTCAGTCTGTTAAGCTTCTGGCTCTTGATTTCGGCTCCATTCGTGATCTCACAGTTCGTGAGTTCAAGCCCTGTGTTGGGCTCTGCGTTGACGGTGTGGAGCCTGCTTGGAATTCTCTCTCCTCTCTCTCTGCCTCTCTCCCACCCACATGCTCTGTCTCTCTCTCTCAAAATAAATGTAAAAAGTTAAAAAAATAAAATAAAAACAAAGCTCTTTAAAAGTGAAAGAGGGAGGTAGGAGGGCCAGAGTTGGTCAGAGTGATGCAGAGTGATGGAAAGCCTTCACCGTCCAGCTCTTGTTTGAAGGTGGAGGAAGGGGCCGTGAGCCCCGGAATGCGGGCAGCCTGTGGAAGGTGGAAACGGCAAGGAGACAGACGGTCCCCTAGGGCGGCCCTGCTGACACCTTGATGTTAGCCCCATGAGACATGTTCTGGACTTCTGGCCTCCAGAACTGTCAGAAAATAGGTGTTGTTTTAAGCCACTGCATTTGTGGTGATTTGTTAGAGCATGAGGAGCACATAGTTTAGGACAATAGGAAGTCACTTCGCTTGAACAAAATGAAAGGAAGGAGGATTTTTTTTTTCTGGCCAGACAACGTTGAGACATGCTACTTAAGCCAACGTGTAAGCATGGAACTATTTTTTATGACTCCTTGGCCAGCCTGTGGATGCTTGTCGAGCTGGTCTTACGCTTTTCCCAAAATAACCGGTTCAGAGGGAGGGAAGCTGCCTCTGAACCTTTTCCACTGCGCCCCAGTCCAGGGCTGTTTTCTTTTCCCCATATACCTCTCTGATCCCCCTGAGTAGGTGCATATGCCCCTAAAGTCCAGGCCAGGCCCAGGTCTCCAGCACGTGTCCTCCAGGCCCTCGCTCTGGTCATCGGTACATAGCGACCGTATGAATGGGACATCGTCTCTCCACTGGAAGGTTCCCTGGGGTCAGCACAGCTTAGAGATCTTCATGGAAATTGGCTCTCCGTCCCTCACCTGCCATTCCAAAATCCAGAACGCTCTGAAAACCAAGTGCTTTTTTTTTTTTCTTCACAGCTTGCTTGTTGGTGGAGCCTCACCTGAACTCCCATGAGGCTCTCTTAGTCTTTATCCGTATTTATAGTCTTTGTTTACTCATTTAGGGTGGCCATTCATACGTTTAGCTGTAGAGGTGTAAATGTATTGTATTACGGGGTGCTGTCCCAGACCTACCCATGGTCATGTGTGATGTATGCACTATACTTCCTAAAATTCAAAAAATTCTGAATTTCTGCACACATGTGGCCCCAAGGATCTCAAAAAAGACATGCAGGCCTACACTTTTTGATCCATTTAGCCAGTATGTATTGAACGCTGACTGGGCATAAGAACATAGGGAAGAGGGGCACCTGGGTGGCTCAGTTGGTTAAGCATCCAACTCTTGATCTCAGCTCAAGTCTTGATTTCAGGGTCGTGAGTTCAAGCCCCATGTTGGGCTCCATGTTAGGCATGATGCCTACTTTAAAAAAAGAAAAAGAACACAGGAAAGTGTAGATGGCACCCTGGCCTTGGGAAGGTCAAGATTCAACGGGGAAGGAAGACCCTTGGAGGGATAGTCATAATACATTATGTGCAATGGAAACCTATCCAGTGGAACTTCTTTGTTATAGAACCTAACTGTGTGACATTTCTGTGCCTCAGTTTCCTCAGCTGTAAAACACAGATGAGGAAGCAGCCTGTGAGTGGGCTTACTGTGAGGATTAAATTAGTTACTATTTGTAAAGTGCTTCTTGGAACAGTGCCTAGCGTAGAGTAAGCACTGCGTAAGTGTGTACTAACAAGGTAAAAAAAATAAAAATAAAATAAATCAAAAGGGCTGCCTGATAGTTCCACAAATGGCTTTTTAAGCTTTAAAATCAGTGCCCTGTCGAGTGCTAAAATTAAAGCCATCTCTGACATGTTTCCTAAGCTTTCCCTCGGCCTCCTATTTGGGCTTCTTTCGATGGAACATCAGTAATCCTCTTACACAGACCTGTCGGGGACTTCACACAGATATTAGTGTTTCTTAATGGGCTATGGATTTCGGAGCCTCATCTCTCCGTAAGCTCTTAAGAGCTTTAAAGCACGCATTATTCCTTCATTTGGTGAGCCGAAACACCTGTGTGGCAGCACCACCGTGGCCTGTTCAGGGCGTGAGGGGAACAGGCCTGGAGACCATCCTCAGGGGACCGCCTGAACACTCAGTCTGCTGCTCTGCCTGTCCGTTGAGGCTGGCATGAGGAAGCCTGTCTCTGCCGCTGGAGCTTCCAGCGGGTTAGCTTCCCTAGGAGCTCACTCACATCACGGAACACCAGCTAATACCCCGGGGACTGACGCTGAAAATGGCTCCATCTTCTTCTCAGCAATGGGCAGTTATTAAATGCAAGCAATGTTCATCTAACAAGTATCATTCCGGGTCTCCGTTCCACTTCAATTACCGTGGTTGACAATAAAGTATATACTAAACATTTCCCCAAATGGGCTCTACTCAACATTTGTTCTAGGGATACTAATATATGTTACTCTTGGGGTTCTGTCAAATAATTTGTGTTATGATATAGTAAACTAGAAGTCTCGTATTTCTAATGTTTCACGTGACCCAATCGTCCTTTTTCCTTCTGAGTACTTTCCGTGACTTTTAATCATTTCCTCTCGGAAATCTCGCTTAAGCGGATATTGCCTGCTTAACCAAACATGAACTTGTACCTGGGGAGAGTAAAAATGGCCTGCCTCAGTCCATTATTCAAGGGCTGCTGGGGCAGGGAGGTTGCTTATCTGTTTACCATTCATGCATTGCAGGGCCCAAGGATGTGGGAAGAAAGTCTGAATAAACATCTTTGCGTCTACCGCGAGAACCCCACAAAGGACAGAGCAAAAATCTTCTGGGGATGCAGGAGCCACATGTTTTGGGGGCATGTGACATTGCGACTTCAGTGTTTCTCAAAGCGTGTTTTGCAAAATACTAGTTCCTCAAGTGGCTCTGGGAAGAAAAGGATCCTTGGGCAAATCGTTTTGAGAAAAGCTGCTTAAACAGCCTTCCTTTGGAG
Source organism: Felis catus (assembly GCF_018350175.1). Lineage (NCBI taxonomy): Eukaryota > Metazoa > Chordata > Mammalia > Carnivora > Felidae > Felis > Felis catus. The sequence goes on from NC_058372.1 coordinate 11,424,624, forward strand.
ATTTCCCTGCTAACATGTCCAATAAATCCTTCAGGAATGAATCCCATATTAACTTTGACTTATTCCCTGAACTTATTTGATGACAGAATTCTAGGTATAACACAGATTAAAATCTCCAGAAAAGATATTCTAAAGAACTTGTTTTTGGATATGTTGGTGTATTTCACTACAGTGCTGGAAATGGAAAAGAGACAGGAGGTGGGACTTGTTAGATGCAAATCACTGGCTTGGAATGACTTGTGCTGGCCACTGGAAACCAGTGGGGGGCGGAGTGGGGCCTGTTCTGCAGGTACCACGGCTTTCTTTCCACTCCTGCCGTGGGATGGCATTGGCCTTTCCCCCATTTTGCCACACACACTCTTTGCGTTTCTCCTTTCCTGATACAAGTGGATACTTACTGGGGAAAAGTACTAACTCAAGTCCACTGACTTCATTATCTTCCAAGTAATTCTTTAAAAGTCAAGGATTGCATTCTGCTATAAGCAATAGCTGTCGTGATGACCAAATGATGGATTTCTTTTCCCCATGTACCAAGAAGTCCAGAGGCTTGTAGAGCACCTCAAAAATGCTGTCAAGCACACAGCTCTACTAACCTTAGTGTGTGTTCACCTTGTCCTCATGACCTCAAGATGGCTCTGCCATTCTAGGCATTGTATCCTTATCTGTGTTCCAAACAAGGGGGTCAGGGGGGGAAGGAAGGGCCAAGGACCACCAGCTTCTGGCTTATATCTACTAAATATATACCTTCTCTATCAAACAAAGCTTCCTTGGAAGACCACCCAGTCAGTATGGTCTCCCTATATCTCAGAGCTGGATTTCGTGGCTTTCCAGAGCTACAGAGGACTCTGAAAAGTGGAGTTTTTAGCCCAGCATAATCTTCCCAGCAAAATCAGGGTTCTGTTAGCAAGTAAGAAGGGGAAAATGGATGTTGGGTCAATACCCACAGAGGGTACCAAAACCATGATTGAATTAGTCCTTTTTAGAAAGAGATCCGTGGTCTGTTCTTCAGTATATTCTAGACTCAGTTTTACTCAGCAGATACTGACCGCTTTCTGTAAGCAAGGCACAGTAATTGTATAATGTAACAAGGTCTCTGCCCTCAAAGCAATCATAACCTTAAGTAGAAAGAGATAGAGAAATACAAATACAGTCAATTCTGGTAATGCTTAACTGCAATTATGACCTTAGAAAAAGATCATTAGAAAAATAGGTAAAATAATATAATATTTGAAATCCATCCTGGAGAGTACAGATAACTCCCATCACATCATATCCACTGTTAAGGGAAGGAATCTGGTGGTCACAGTTTCAAGGAAAACTATGCAGGTTGGAGGAAGGTGCAGAAAAGGAAAAAAAAAAATACTTATGACCAGGTTTATCTCATTGATTGTATTCATTGGAGCTGCTTTTATTTTGTTTCTGATCCTCCTAAGTTTTATTTATTCATTTTTTTTTAAGTTTTTTTTTTCAACATTCATTTATTTTTGGGACAGAGAGAGACAGAGCATGAACGGGGGAGGGGCAGAGAGAGAGGGAGACACAGAATCGGAAACAGGCTCCAGGCTCTGAGCCATCAGCTCAGAGCCTGACGCGGGGCTCAAACCCACGGACCGCGAGATCATGACCTGGCTGAAGTCGGACGCTTAACCGACTGTGCCACCCAGGTGCCCCTATTCATATTTTTTATATTTATTTATTTTGAGAAAGAGAGCACACACCTGTGTGCATGAGCTGGGGAGGGGGGCAGGTAGGGGGAGGTGGAGAGAGAGGGAGAGAGAGGGAGGGAGGGAGGGAGGGAGAGATCTAAGCTATCAGCATGAACCCCACGAGGGGCTCTATCCCACCAACCATGAGATCATGACCCCAACCGAAATCAAAAGTTGGTCACCCAACCAACTGAGCCACCCAGGCCCCCGTATTTACTTTCTTTTTAGTCTCTAATTCTCCATTGTTATAGATAGGTAGATTTTAACAATCTCTGTCTTAAAACATGGCTGTCTGTTCACAAATGTTATCCCCTAGCCTAATCCCCTAGAAGGAATGGGGGAGGGACAGAGAGAGAGAGAGAAGAGAGAGAAGAGAGAGAATCCCAAGCAGGCTCTGTGCTGTCAGCACACGGCTCAAACCCATGAACTGTGAGATCATGACCTGGGCCTAAATCAAGAGTTGGAAGCTCAACCTACTGAGCCACCCAGATGCCCCTTTACTTAATTTTTTAAATTGAGTTTTATTTCATCATGGTAAGTATACTCTTGAACCCCCATCCCCCTGCCCCCTCCCCTCTGGTAGCCATCAGTTTGTTCTCTAGCCTTAAGAGTCTATTTCTTGATTTGTCTCTCTTTTTCCTTTGCTTGTTGTTTTTTTTTTTAATTTTTAATGTTTATTTATTTTTGAGAGAGAGACACACACAATGCAAGCAGGGGAGAGGCAGAGAGAGGGAGACACAGAATCCGAAGCAGGCTCCGGGCTCTGAGCTGTCAGCACAGAGCCTGACATGGGGCTCAAACCCACAAACTGCGGGATCATGACCTGAGTAGAAGTTGTACGCTTAACCGGCTGAGCCACCCGGGCACCCCTGCTTGTTTTGTTTCTTAAATTCCACATATGAGTGGGATCATATGGTATTTATCTTTCTCAGATTGACTTATTTTGCTTAGCATTATACTCTCTAGCTGTATCTGTGTTGTTGCAAATGACAAGATTTCATTCTTTTTATGGCTGAATAATATTCCATTGTATGTAGATACCACATCTTCTTTATCCATTCATTTACTGATGGACACTTGGGCTGTTTCTATAATTTGGCTTTTGTAGATAATGTTGCAGTAAACATAGGGGTGCATGTATCCCTTTGAATAGTATCCCTTTGAATTTTTTAAAGTTTATTTATTTATTTTGAGAGAGATCACAGAGCATGGGATTGGGGGGGGGGGAGCAGCAAGCAGAGAGAAAGAGAGAATTCCAAGCAGGCCCCTGCACTGTCAGCTCAGAGCCCAACACGGGGCTCGAACCCATGAACTATGACCTTATGACCTGAGTCGAAACCAAAAGCCAGATGCTTAACTGACTGAGCCATGCAGGCACACCCTGTATTATTGTATTTTTAAGGTAAATATCCACTAGTGTGATTACTGGATCGTAGGGTAGTTCTATTTTTAATTTTTTGAGGTGCCTCCATGCTCTTTACCACAGTGGCTGTATTAGTTTGCATTCTCACCAACAGTGCATGAAGGTTCCTTTTTCTCCACATCCTCACCAATTTGTTTCTTGTGTTGTTGACTTTAGCCATTCCGACAGATGTGAGGTGATATTTCATTGTAGTTTTTATTTGCATTTTCCTGATGGTGAATGATGTTGAACATCTTTTCATGTGTCGGTTGGCCATCTGTATGTCTTTGGAGAGATGTCGATTCATGTGTTCTGCCCATTTTTAATAGGATTATTTGTCTTTGGGTGTTGAGTCATATTAGTTCTTTTTATTTTTGGGGTACTAACTCTTTATCGAATATGTCATTTGCAAATACCTTCTGAGATTCAGTAAGTTGTCTTTTAGTTTTATTGATTGTTTCCTTCTCTGTGTAAAAACTTTTTCTTTTGATGTAGTCCCAGTAGTTTATTCTTGCCATGTTGTTTCTTAAAGTTGTTACCTTTGGGAGGAGTGATGCAGTGATTGAACTTGAATTTTTTTTTTAAACAGCTATATTGAGAAATGATTCTTATACACATACTTTGCCATTTAAAAATGTACAATTCAGTGGCTTTTTTATCAGAATGTATAACCATCATCATGATCGAATTTGAAAACATTTCCATCATCCCCAGAGACACTTTGTGTCTAAGTCATTCCCCATTTACACCACCCCAGCCCTGGGCAACCATTGCTTTCATCCCTATAGATTCACCTATTCTGGGTATTTCTTTTAAAAAAAAAATTTTTTTTTAACATTTATTTATTTTTGAGACAGAGAGAGACAGAGCATGAACAGGGGAGGGGCAGAGAGAGAGGGAGACACAGAATCTGAAACAGGCTCCAGGCTCTGAGTGGTCAGCACAGAGCCTGACGCGGGGCTCGAACTCACGGACCGCGAGATCATGACCTGAGCCGAAGTCGGACACTTAACCGACCGAGCCACCCAGGCGCCCCATCTGGGTATTTCATAATAATGGAATCATTATGTGGCTGTATTAGTTTCCCAATGTTATCATGGAAGATTACCACAAACTGGGTAGTTTACAACAACAGAAATTTGTTTTGTTACAATTCTGGAGGCCAGAAGTGCAAAATCAGGGGATTGGCAGAGCTAGTTCCTTCTTGGGGCTCAGAGGGAAAATCTGTTGCATGCTTCTGTCCTACCACCTTCTAGTGGTGGCTGGCTCTCCTTGACCTTCCTTGGCTTGTAGATGCATCTCTTCCGTCTCTCCTCTGTTCTCACATGGCCTGCTCCCCTGTTGCCTGTGTGTCTTCACAGCCGTCTTAGAAGGGTACCAGGCATTGGATTACAGCCGTCTTTAAGTCAGTATCATCTCCTCTTGACTAATCACATCTGCAAAACCCTATTTCCAAATGAGATTACATGTCAGGTTCTGGTGAACGTGAATTTGGGGTACTCAGTATTCAACCCAGGACATTGGCCTTTGGTGTTTGGCTTCTTTCACTTATCGTAACTTTTCAAGCTTCATCCATGTTGTGGCTTCTGTCAGAATCCTCTCTTATGGCTGAATAATATAGTCCACTGTGAGGACATACCACACTTTAGTCATCATTTGGTGGACAGACATGTGGGTGGTTTCTACATTGTGGCTATTGAGAATAATGCAGCTGTGAACACTCTTGTACAAGAGTGTTTTTTTGTATGGACATATGTTTTCTTTTCTTTTGGGGTGGATTTAACTTTTGAATCTGTCAATTATAATGTATGTATTTATGTCACTTTGCAGGAACGGCTATTATTAAAATTCTGGCTCGTGTTCTGCCTCTTGAGTTTGCATTGTATTTCAATGACTTTTCAAGTGACTCACCTTTGAGCAATTATGTTTTGTGAGAGATATGCTTTGTTTCAACTCATGTAATGGAAGTCTCTTGTTAACATTAGAAAGCTATCTAGTCCTTCATGCTAAACTCTGGTCACTTGCTGAATTGTGCTCTTTTTTGTTTTTATAAATAGGTCATAGCATTTAATTTTTTAACCATTCACAAAGCATTTTCTCTTTGTGATATCATGTAAGCTTCCCTGCACTCCTGGGAGATCTCCTGAGGAGTTCTCTCTTTTCTGGCTGCTAAACTTGGGATTTCCTTTTAAAAGCGTACTTGGTACTTAACTGTGACACAGTAGGATGTTCTTCATCCCTCAAGTCCGCAAATCTGTTGTTTTTGTGGTGATCTTTTCTCCAGGTTCAGAGAACATGTGTTAGCGTCCAGGGAATGCTCAGGGGACTACTCCAGCCTGCACCAGAGTCCCCTGGAGGGCTGGTTAAAGCAGAGTGCTGGGTCCCACCACGAGTGTCTATAGGTCTGGGATGGGGTGGGGCCTGAGAACGTGCATTTGTAACAAGGTCCTAAGTCATGCTGGTGCTTTTGGTCCCAGCACCATGATTTGAGCCTATACAGTTAAATATATGTACCATCTTGGGTATTGTTCATCCAGGGCCTCTCAAAATTTAGCATGCCTGTGAATCACCTGGAAATGCCTTTCGCTGGTTCTGACTCAGTAGGCCTGGGGAGGCTTCCAAGAGCCTTTGTTTCTAACCAGCTCTTGGGGGACGCCAGTGCTGCTCTCTGTAGCAGGTGTTGAAAGAGTAGCCATATGCTGTCCTCTGCTTGGGTGGGTCATTGTTCTGTACAGCTGTAAAAACTCCAGACTGAAGTAAACTTGCCAGCTGTAACAGATGAACGACATCTACCCTGTAACATGTAGGGAAAGGTTCTCTTCAAGTTACGTGGTTATTACGGAAAACAAAATGAGGGCCCTAATGGTCCGAATTCTACCCAAAGAGTAAAATGGTTCAGACTTTCAACATAATATTTGGAGTAAATTAAAATTCCCTAGGATGATCGCTTAAATGTATGCTCCCAGGTTCTGAAATGTCTGTCTCACAGGCCCTGTGATTGAACAGAATCGATTCTTACAGGGATTCTGAATTCATTCTTTTAAATTAGTGGAGTTACTTTCTGTTTTTCTTTTTCTTAGCCTCTTGACAAATTAATGTAAACTTGGTTATATCAACTTTAGGGCCTTGCTGTCCTGCATACTTTATCCCTAATGCCTGGAACGATTATTGTTTTATGCAAACGACATAACCATTCCATAAAGCTAATTTCTAAATGTTTTTTCTTTTGGCAGATCCCTTACAACCTTGGGGTTGGTTATATCCTCGCTGGCTGACCAGGCAGCTGGCAAGGGTAAAAACAAATTTGTGCCTTATCGAGATTCAGTGCTCACTTGGCTTCTTAAGGTAATTCATTGTTCTAGTGTGTTCCTTTCCAACTAAAACCTGGCTGTTTCAGAGGAGGCAGCTGAAAGGTGTGTGCAGAGCTAACCAGATACAGCACAACCCCCCCGCCAATACTGTTAATCCGAATTCCTAGGAATGCAGAATGAAAACTCATTCCTGTTGCCTCTTTTGCCCCCATGATAACGCTTTTCATCAGGAATTGTTCGTTGTTGTGACTGTAGAGAAACCACACCTCATCATAAAATGACTCACGAAATACGGCTCCATTTCCACAACACATTTTCTTCACAGAGAATGTCGTATATGCATCTCTTCAGCTTCCATCATACATGATGGATCATTTCCTAAGAGGCTACTGGAAATATTTTGCAGGATAACTTGGGGGGCAACAGCCAGACCTCTATGATAGCCACCATTAGCCCAGCAGCAGACAACTATGAGGAGACCCTCTCCACCCTGCGATACGCGGATAGAGCCAAAAGGATCGTTAACCACGCCATTGTGAACGAGGACCCCAATGCCAAAGTCATCCGGGAGCTGCGGGAGGAGGTAGAGAAACTGAAGGAGCAGCTCTCGCAGGCTGAGGTAAGATCAGCCTGGTGCTCCCTGTTTTTGAGATCCCCTGGGGCGTCCTATCTGAGTCGGGGAGGATGTGGTCGCCTGAAGTTTTAGGTCATCTCCGTGCATTCGGCATTTCTGAGTGACATCTTCTGTATGCTAAGCATATAGCCATCTGTCCTAGGAACTTAACCTCCAGTCAACTAAAAGTGAGTTGTTGCTACTGCCTAATTGTTTGCCTTGGTAGATCAGTTGGCCCTTGGGCACCGATCTTGTCCAGTGCGAAATCCTAAGAACCAAATGGGTTGTTTTTATTAACATTGTACATTCTGTGCCCATAGGGCCTTGCGGTTTTCAGAGAAATTAGTTCTATGTCCTCTCTTCCTCAAGCCAGGGAAGGCAGCATGATGGAAGAGAAACATTAGGAAAAGAACTCAGAAATCTTTTATTTTGCTTCATGTATATCAGCTCCTGGCAGGAAACAAAATCGGTCATTTCTCATTGTTACCACCTTTCCTTGGCTTTACCCAGCTTTAATAATCACACCCTCTTCTAAGTAGCTATTGCTTTTTGCAAGTTACTGGGTGAGGCATCCGGCTCATTTGAAATAGGTAATAGGACTGAAATGAAGGCCGAGTAAGTGCCTTAGTGTAAGTCACGTGCTTCCCCCTGCCTCACTTGGGTGTGGACCTAGGGCTGCTGAGTTCACATTCCTTCATACCACTCCCTCCTGACCCCTCCCTTCTGGGAGAGTAGTAAACGAGGGGGGGGGTGGGAGGAGGGGTAATACTATTATTTTTTGAGCACTTGTGTACCAGGCCCTGTTGAAATACTTTTTGTCTAGCAGCTTCTCTAGTCAAAAAGATAATCAATAGGAGATTGAGGCAGACAGAAAAGGAGTCACAGCCCGGGATCTGAACTTCCCATTCGTTGATGATCATGGAGTTGCACTGATAAGGCATTGTCTTCTTCCAGCTTGGGCTTCTGACGTGCAGGAAGCCTTGTTTTATTCCTGGTTTTCATCCCTAACCCCTAGTGCAACACTGATACTGGAGAGCGCTTAGCACAATGCTGGTGCATCGTAAGTGCTCAATAAATGTTGCTACCTCCTGTTATTATCATGATTATAAGCATTCAGTGCATCAAACATACTTTTTCATTGATGCCAAGAAGGTAGCAAAACACCTGGAAAATAAAACACTGTGGGGGTCCTGGGTGGTTCATTCGGTTGAGCATCTGACCTCAGGTCATGATCTCACAGTTTGTGAGTTCGAGTCCCGCGTTGGGCTCTGTGCTGACAGCTCAGAGCCCACTTCGGATCCTCTGTCCCCCTCTCTTTGTTCCTCCCCTTCTTGTTCCCTCTCTCAAAAACAAATAAAACATTAAAAAAAAAAACAAATTAAGGGTGCCCGGGTAGCTCAGTCGGTTAAGGGTCTGCCTTCGGCTCGGGTCATGAATCTCTTGGTTCATGAGTTCGAGCCCCACATTGGGCTCTCTGCTGTCAGCGCACAGCCTGCTTCAGATCCTCTGTCCCCGTCTCTCTCTCTGCCCCTCCCCCACTCACTCACAGACTCCCTCTCTCTCTCTCTCTCTTAAAAGAATAAATAAACTTAAATATAAAAATACCAATAAACTTTGAAGAGCCATGATCCTAGGAGGAAAATGTAATGGTTCTGCAGTCAGTGCATACGTGGATGAGTTCCTTCTTTCCTCTTGTCTCTGAACCTGCCTTTCTGCCATGACCATGTAATCCAGGCCAGATGGTAGAATGATGCCTGGCCAAAGAGAACAGAAGAGGAGCCACAGCGGGTTCACCTAGGGTTTTCATGGGTGTCCCCTTATACCCAGCACTGAGTGTCCCTCGCAGACTCTGTTCCCGCTGTGACCTCGGTACCTCAGGGAGAGTCCCACTGTGGCCTCTTGTCCAAGTCTGCCATCTTTCTTGTTCATGGGCTTACACTTTGTGGAGGCTCATGTTGCGATAGGGGGTCAAAGCATGCTATTGCCAAGTAAAGCCCCCCAAGTAAAAGCTTAGCTTAAAAAAGCTTTATATATATACATCTGTATTTAGACCACTTAGTTATTCTCACTCTGCAGACTCAGAGGGAAATTCCTACCCTTTTACCCAGATGTCTTGTTTCCAAGGGAGTAATGAATACACAAGGTTTTTATCACCATCCATTAAAAAAATTTTTTTTTCATGTTTATTTTTGAGAGAGAGACAGAGCACTGCAGGGGAGGGGCAGAGAGAGAGGGAGACACAGAATCCAAAGCAGACTCCAGGCTCTGAGCTGTCAACACAGAGCCTGACGCGGGGCTTGAATCCACAAGCTGTGAGATTATGACCTGAGTCGACGCTTAACTGACTAAGCCACCCAGGCGCCCCAGAAAAGGAGTTTTAAATGATCCAGAGTCCAATTTTAAAATAAATGAGAAGAGGGGCGCCTGGGTGGCCCAGTCGGTTAAGCATCCAACTTCGGCTCAGGTCATGATCTCACGGTCTGTGAGTTCAAGCCCCGCGTCGGGCTCTGTGCTGACAGCTCAGAGCCTGGAGCCTGTTTCAGATTCTGTGTCTCCCTGTCTCTGACCCTCCCCCGTTCATGCTCTGTCTCTCTCTGTCTCAAAAATAAAATAAAAACGCTAAAAATTTTAAAATAAATTAAAATAAAAGAGAAGAATCTTCACTTTTCCTGGTAGGTTATCACTGGGATGTGTTTATTGATGGTGTGTGTTGATCTCTGTCTTGCTGGGGAAAAAAAAAGGTAACAGTGCTTAAGTTACCTTTGTTACGTTTCTGTTTTGAAGACAAACTTTAGCATCTTTTAGGTCTTTAAATGTGAAATTTAAGTACGATGGATAAAATTACCCTGTAGTGATTTGTATCAGTTTAATTCAGGGCACTGGTATTCCTTTTCCCCTCTAAAGAGTAGCAGCCATTTATTCTTACATTTCTTTTTATTAATAAAGATGTACAAGTCCACCCTGACAGTGTATGACTTAATTGCTTCCAACAGACTGTTGATAGCCACTTCAGAAGCACAGTAAAGGATTGTTTTATGAATAATGGTGGGAAAAAATAGAAAATCAGATATCTCTGGTTTCATTTTAAGGCTATGAAGGCCCCTGAACTAAAAGAGAAGCTTGAAGAATCTGAAAAGCTGATCAAAGAACTAACAGTGACTTGGGAAGAGAAGCTGAGGAAAACAGAAGAAATCGCACAGGTAGCCCGATAATTTAGGCCTAAGATCTTGTGATTGTTTTCATTTGCCATCTTTTCTGCGTAGCCACTCGTCCTCCTCCCAAAGCCATTCCAGGACCTCTTTCTGCTCACCAAGACTGCAAAGATCACTTTTAGAGCCTGTAACTTCGTTGTCCTTTATCAACTACCATTTGGTCCATTTATTTGCTAGGAGCACTGAGCTGGAACAGGCATGGTCTACAGGAAACACTGTTAATGTTTCTTGCTTTTCTATTTTGTGATTTTACATCACCCGGCAAAGTGTGCTACCTGACTGGCCGAGAATTTATAACCTACCACTCATCATGGTCTTTTCCCCAGTGTATTTGATTTTGGGGGCTTGTAAGAAAATGTTGTATGAACTTTACTTGAGAAACGATATGAAGCAAGGACTAATTGTGCACTTGTGTGTGAGTGGGTGTGTTTTATGAATCTGCGCTATGCATTTGGTGAACATTTTAATCTCACTGACTACTTGGAAATATTGGCCCGTCCCAATCGGGTAGCTTGAAGGCAGGAACTGGGACCTAGTCAAGCCTTTTGCTTCTATGTTTCTCGTAGGTGTTATTCTCACACAGACCCGTGCTCACGTACCCCACACACGTACTGCTGACTTCCTGTCTCTCATCCATTGCTTCGTACTTCTTCATGGCACTTTATCATCCCTGGAAATTCTGTTTTGCTTGTCTGGTTTTTTTTTTTTGTTTCTTGTTTTATTTCTTTTATGGTCTGTCTCTTTCTACTAGAATATAAGTTTTCACAAAAGGGACTTTGTTTTGCTTGCTGTTGTAGATCAGTACTTCCCGCCCCCATCTCCCATGACTTTCCCATGTTTACTAGGGTTATTATCACCTGAAATCAGGCAATATGCCCAGTCTTCCCTGTGCCCTTACAACACCTTGCTCTTACCTTACTTCTCCTCCATTTCTTCCTGTGGAATTCTTATACTTCAAGAGACATCGCAAGTATATTCTTTTCCTGAAGCCTTTCCTGGTCTCTGAATACATCATGGGCTCCTTCCTTGGAAGCCCCATAGTACCTTGTTCCTCTCCAGTGACACAGGGCTCTTCTCCTCTGATTTAGGTACGTGGTCTTGTCCCCTCGACTGGACTATAAACCCCTTAAACAGAAGATGGTATCTGGTGCACTCTTAGCACCCTTTTAACACGGACACAAGACGTCACGCATTTTAGAGACTCCCTAAACTTGGTTGTGATGTGTGATTTCATTGGCATTGTCCCCAGAAAGAGTGACATAAACTTTCCATGGATACATCTTGTCAGTAGAGCAACAAATAGAGTCCCCTGTGTTTGTCTGTTTTTGTGCCCAGGAGAGACAACGACAGCTTGAAAGTATGGGGATTTCCCTGGAGACATCGGGTATCAAGGTGGGAGATGATAAGTGCTACTTAGTCAACCTGAACGCGGACCCTGCTCTTAACGAGCTTCTGGTTTATTATTTAAAGGTAAGAGAGTATATAAGTAGATGGTTGTAATCCTGATGCATTCACATATCACTCCCATTGGAATCTGGGCGCCTGTACCCATGATTTGGCTTTTTGAACATTTTATTTATTTTTGAGAGACAAAGCACAAGCAGGGGAGGGGCAGAGAGAGAGAGAGAGAGAGAGAGAGAGAGAGAGAGAGACACAGAATCCAAAGCAGGCTCTGGGCTCCGAGCTGTCAGCACAGAGCCCCACGAGGAGCTCTGACCCACGAACCGTGCAATCATGACCCGAGAAGAAGTTGGATGCTTAACCAACTGAGCCACCCAGGTGCCCCTGGTTTTGCTTTTTGTATCCAGCTTAGCCCTCATTGAAAGAGGAGGGATAGTGCAGTCAGGTTACCGTTGAGAGTGAAAACCTCCCCTCTGGCAACCATCAGTTTGTTCTCTATATTTATGGTCTGCTTCTGCTTTTTCTTTGTTTGCTTGTTTGTTTGTTTGTTTGTTTAGATTCCACATAAAGCAAAATCATATGGTGTTTATCTTTCTCTGTCAGATCACACTTTTGGAAATGCTGGTTTATTTTGTTAAAGTGAAAAATGAGACATCTGTTTGAAATAGGGTACCTGATAGGGCACTGATATGGGGTACCCCAAAAGACATAGGGCCTTTTAAATATGCACACACACACACACACACACACACAATTCCTGAGTTATGATAGTATATAAATGTATGTGGCAGTACGTAACTCTCAAGGATTAGAGACCTGGAGACTTGAAGGCTGCTTATGTAACTGTCCACATACCGAAATCTCTAAATGAAGAGCTATTACCCACTTGCAGAAAGTTAAATAAGTGCCTTGTTAAGGATTCTGATCTGCCTAGTTAATATAAAAAATGCGATGGAAAATAAGCTAGAATTGAGGAAAGGAGCCTCAGTTTTCCCTCATCCTTTCTATTTTACTTTTCCAGAGACCTAAATATGGGGCAGATGGTCCCTGACTTATTAAGCCCACTAATGGACTCAAGATCTGTTTGTTTAGAACATGACTAAGGCGTAAGGAATTGTGTCCCAAATCCTAATTTTGAAAGACCAAGCTTTCTGTTGAATAGGGAAATATGACTATCATGGTGACTCAGTGATTTTTAGAGCAACGAAAGAAACAAAGGGACGAGCAGTGGA